>NW_027326038.1:38877-104321 GCF_048594095.1 Paramormyrops kingsleyae
ATAATGAAATCTTCATTTTGTGTTAGTTTGTCATGATTTCTTCACGAAAACACGTTTTCCTATAATGGTAGGTTGAACTCTTCTAGGGGAAGCGCAGGTTTCATGAAAACAACTCAGAATGTCAAGTTATAATGAAATCTTCATTTTGTGTTAGTTTGTCATGATTTCTTCACGAAAACACGTTTTCCTATAATGGCACGTTGAACTCTTGTAGGGGAAGCGCAGGTTTCATGAAAACAACTCAGAATGTCAAGTTATAATGAAATCTTCATTTTGTGTTAGTTTGTCATGATTTCTTCACGAAAACACGTTTTTCTATAATGGTAGGTTGAACTCTTCTAGGGGAAGCGCAGGTTTCATGAAAACAACTCAGAATGTCAAGTTATAATGAAATCTTCATTTTGTGTTAGATTGTCATGATTTCTTCACGAAAACACGTTTTCCTATAATGGTAGGTTGAACTCTTGTAGGGGAAGCGCAGGTTTCATGAAAACAACTCAGAATGTCAAGTTATAATGAAATCTTCATTTTGTGTTAGTTTGTCATGATTTCTTCACGAAAACACGTTTTCCTATAATGGTAGGTTGAACTCTTCTAGGGGAAGCGCAGGTTTCATGAAAACAACTCAGAATGTCAAGTTATAATGAAATCTTCATTTTGTGTTAGTTTGTCATGATTTCTTCACGAAAACACGTTTTCCTATAATGGCAGGTTGAACTCTTGTAGGGGAAGCGCAGGTTTCATGAAAACAACTCAGAATGTCAAGTTATAATGAAATCTTCATTTTGTGTTAGTTTGTCATGATTTCTTCACGAAAACACGTTTTTCTATAATGGTAGGTTGAACTCTTGTAGGGGAAGCGCAGGTTTCATGAAAACAACTCAGAATGTCAAGTTATAATGAAATCTTCATTTTGTGTTAGATTGTCATGATTTCTTCACGAAAACACGTTTTCCTATAATGGTAGGTTGAACTCTTGTAGGGGAAGCGCAGGTTTCATGAAAACAACTCAGAATGTCAAGTTATAATGAAATCTTCATTTTGTGTTAGTTTGTCATGATTTCTTCACGAAAACACGTTTTTCTATAATGGTAGGTTGAACTCTTCTAGGGGAAGCGCAGGTTTCATGAAAACAACTCAGAATGTCAAGTTATAATGAAATCTTCATTTTGTGTTAGTTTGTCATGATTTCTTCACGAAAACACGTTTTCCTATAATGGTAGGTTGAACTCTTATAGGGGAAGCGCAGGTTTCATGAAAACAACTCAGAATGTCAAGTTATAATGAAATCTTCATTTTGTGTTAGATTGTCATGATTTCTTCACGAAAACACGTTTTCCTATAATGGTAGGTTGATCTCTTGTAGGGGAAGCGCAGGTTTCATGAAAACAACTCAGAATGTCAAGTTATAATGAAATCTTCATTTTGTGTTAGTTTGTCATGATTTCTTCACGAAAACACGTTTTCCTATAATGGTAGGTTGAACTCTTATAGGGGAAGCGCAGGTTTCATGAAAACAACTCAGAATGTCAAGTTATAATGAAATCTTCATTTTGTGTTAGTTTGTCATGATTTCTTCACGAAAACACGTTTTCCTATAATGGTAGGTTGAACTCTTATAGGGGAAGCGCAGGTTTCATGAAAACAACTCAGAATGTCAAGTTATAATGAAATCTTCATTTTGTGTTAGTTTGTCATGATTTCTTCACGAAAACACGTTTTCCTATAATGGTAGGTTGAACTCTTGTAGGGGAAGCGCAGGTTTCATGAAAACAACTCAGAATGTCAAGTTATAATGAAATCTTCATTTTGTGTTAGTTTGTCATGATTTCTTCACGAAAACACGTTTTCCTATAATGGTAGGTTGAACTCTTGTAGGGGAAGCGCAGGTTTCATGAAAACAACTCAGAATGTCAAGTTATAATGAAATCTTCATTTTGTGTTAGTTTGTCATGATTTCTTCACGAAAACACGTTTTTCTATAATGGTAGGTTGAACTCTTCTAGGGGAAGCGCAGGTTTCATGAAAACAACTCAGAATGTCAAGTTATAATGAAATCTTCATTTTGTGTTAGATTGTCATGATTTCTTCACGAAAACACGTTTTCCTATAATGGTAGGTTGAACTCTTGTAGGGGAAGCGCAGGTTTCATGAAAACAACTCAGAATGTCAAGTTATAATGAAATCTTCATTTTGTGTTAGTTTGTCATGATTTCTTCACGAAAACACGTTTTCCTATAATGGTAGGTTGAACTCTTATAGGGGAAGCGCAGGTTTCATGAAAACAACTCAGAATGTCAAGTTATAATGAAATCTTCATTTTGTGTTAGTTTGTCATGATTTCTTCACGAAAACACGTTTTCCTATAATGGTAGGTTGACCTCTTATAGGGGAAGCGCAGGTTTCATGAAAACAACTCAGAATGTCAAGTTATAATGAAATCTTCATTTTGTGTTAGTTTGTCATGATTTCTTCACGAAAACACGTTTTCCTATAATGGTAGGTTGAACTCATGTTGGGGAAGCGCAGGTTTCATGAAAACAACTCAGAATGTCAAGTTATAATGAAATCTTCATTTTGTGTTAGTTTGTCATGATTTCTTCACGAAAACACGTTTTTCTATAATGGTAGGTTGAACTCTTCTAGGGGAAGCGCAGGTTTCATGAAAACAACTCAGAATGTCAAGTTATAATGAAATCTTCATTTTGTGTTAGTTTGTCATGATTTCTTCACGAAAACACGTTTTCCTATAATGGTAGGTTGAACTCTTCTAGGGGAAGCGCAGGTTTCATGAAAACAACTCAGAATGTCAAGTTATAATGAAATCTTCATTTTGTGTTAGTTTGTCATGATTTCTTCACGAAAACACGTTTTCCTATAATGGCAGGTTGAACTCTTGTAGGGGAAGCGCAGGTTTCATGAAAACAACTCAGAATGTCAAGTTATAATGAAATCTTCATTTTGTGTTAGTTTGTCATGATTTCTTCACGAAAACACGTTTTCCTATAATGGTAGGTTGAACTCTTGTAGGGGAAGCGCAGGTTTCATGAAAACAACTCAGAATGTCAAGTTATAATGAAATCTTCATTTTGTGTTAGTTTGTCATGATTTCTTCACGAAAACACGTTTTCCTATAATGGTAGGTTGAACTCTTGTAGGGGAAGCGCAGGTTTCATGAAAACAACTCAGAATGTCAAGTTATAATGAAATCTTCATTTTGTGTTAGTTTGTCATGATTTCTTCACGAAAACACGTTTTCCTATAATGGTAGGTTGAACTCTTGTAGGGGAAGCGCAAGTTTCATGAAAACAACTCAGAATGTCAAGTTATAATGAAATCTTCATTTTGTGTTAGTTTGTCATGATTTCTTCACGAAAACACGTTTTCCTATAATGGCAGGTTGAACTCTTGTAGGGGAAGCGCAGGTTTCATGAAAACAACTCAGAATGTCAAGTTATAATGAAATCTTCATTTTGTGTTAGTTTGTCATGATTTCTTCACGAAAACACGTTTTTCTATAATGGTAGGTTGAACTCTTATAGGGGAAGCGCAGGTTTCATGAAAACAACTCAGAATGTCAAGTTATAATGAAATCTTCATTTTGTGTTAGTTTGTCATGATTTCTTCACGAAAACACGTTTTCCTATAATGGTAGGTTGAACTCTTATAGGGGAAGCGCTGGTTTCATGAAAACAACACAGAATGTCAAGTTATAATGAAATCTTCATTTTGTGTTAGTTTGTCATGATTTCTTCACGAAAACACGTTTTCCTATAATGGTAGGTTGAACTCTTGTAGGGGAAGCGCAGGTTTCATGAAAACAACTCAGAATGTCAAGTTATAATGAAATCTTCATTTTGTGTTAGTTTGTCATGATTTCTTCACGAAAACACGTTTTCCTATAATGGCAGGTTGAACTCTTGTAGGGGAAGCGCAGGTTTCATGAAAACAACTCAAAATGTCAAGTTATAATGAAATCTTCATTTTGTGTTAGTTTGTCATGATTTCTTCACGAAAACACGTTTTTCTATAATGGTAGGTCGAACTCTTCTAGGGGAAGCGCAGGTTTCATGAAAACAACTCAGAATGTCAAGTTATAATGAAATCTTCATTTTGTGTTAGTTTGTCATGATTTCTTCACGAAAACACGTTTTCCTATAATGGTAGGTTGAACTCTTGTAGGGGAAGCGCAGGTTTCATGAAAACAACTCAGAATGTCAAGTTATAATGAAATCTTCATTTTGTGTTAGTTTGTCATGATTTCTTCACGAAAACACGTTTTTCTATAATGGTAGGTTGAACTCTTATAGGGGAAGCGCAGGTTTCATGAAAACAACTCAGAATGTCAAGTTATAATGAAATCTTCATTTTGTGTTAGTTTGTCATGATTTCTTCACGAAAACACGTTTTTCTATAATGGTAGGTTGAACTCTTATAGGGGAAGCGCAGGTTTCATGAAAACAACTCAGAATGTCAAGTTATAATGAAATCTTCATTTTGTGTTAGTTTGTCATGATTTCTTCACGAAAACACGTTTTCCAATAATGGTAGGTTGAACTCTTGTAGGGGAAGCGCAGGTTTCATGAAAACAACTCAGAATGTCAAGTTATAATGAAATCTTCATTTTGTGTTAGTTTGTCATGATTTCTTCACGAAAACACGTTTTCCTATAATGGTAGGTTGAACTCTTATAGGGGAAGCGCAGGTTTCATGAAAACAACTCAGAATGTCAAGTTATAATGAAATCTTCATTTTGTGTTAGTTTGTCATGATTTCTTCACGAAAACACGTTTTCCTATAGTGGTAGGTTGAACTCATGTAGGGGAAGCGCAGGTTTCATGAAAACAACTCAGAATGTCAAGTTATAATGAAATCTTCATTTTGTGTTAGTTTGTCATGATTTCTTCACGAAAACACGTTTTCCTATAATGGTAGGTTGAACTCTTGTAGGGGAAGCGCAGGTTTCATGAAAACAACTCAGAATGTCAAGTTATAATGAAATCTTCATTTTGTGTTAGTTTGTCATGATTTCTTCACGAAAACACGTTTTCCTATAATGGTAGGTTGAACTCTTGTAGGGGAAGCGCAAGTTTCATGAAAACAACTCAGAATGTCAAGTTATAATGAAATCTTCATTTTGTGTTAGTTTGTCATGATTTCTTCACGAAAACACGTTTTCCTATAATGGCAGGTTGAACTCTTGTAGGGGAAGCGCAGGTTTCATGAAAACAACTCAGAATGTCAAGTTATAATGAAATCTTCATTTTGTGTTAGTTTGTCATGATTTCTTCACGAAAACACGTTTTTCTATAATGGTAGGTTGAACTCTTATAGGGGAAGCGCAGGTTTCATGAAAACA
Organism: Paramormyrops kingsleyae; assembly: GCF_048594095.1. NCBI lineage: Eukaryota > Metazoa > Chordata > Actinopteri > Osteoglossiformes > Mormyridae > Paramormyrops > Paramormyrops kingsleyae. The sequence continues at coordinate 44,237 of NW_027326038.1, forward strand.
ACTCAGAATGTCAAGTTATAATGAAATCTTCATTTTGTGTTAGTTTGTCATGATTTCTTCACGAAAACACGTTTTCCTATAATGGTAGGTTGAACTCTTATAGGGGAAGCGCAGGTTTCATGAAAACAACACAGAATGTCAAGTTATAATGAAATCTTCATTTTGTGTTAGTTTGTCATGATTTCTTCACGAAAACACGTTTTCCTATAATGGTAGGTTGAACTCTTATAGGGGAAGCGCAGGTTTCATGAAAACAACACAGAATGTCAAGTTATAATGAAATCTTCATTTTGTGTTAGTTTGTCATGATTTCTTCACGAAAACACGTTTTCCTATAATGGTAGGTTGAACTCTTGTAGGGGAAGCGCAGGTTTCATGAAAACAACTCAGAATGTCAAGTTATAATGAAATCTTCATTTTGTGTTAGTTTGTCATGATTTCTTCACGAAAACACGTTTTCCTATAATGGCAGGTTGAACTCTTGTAGGGGAAGCGCAGGTTTCATGAAAACAACTCAAAATGTCAAGTTATAATGAAATCTTCATTTTGTGTTAGTTTGTCATGATTTCTTCACGAAAACACGTTTTCCTATAATGGTAGGTTGAACTCTTGTAGGGGAAGCGCAGGTTTCATGAAAACAACTCAGAATGTCAAGTTATAATGAAATCTTCATTTTGTGTTAGTTTGTCATGATTTCTTCACGAAAACACGTTTTTCTATAATGGTAGGTTGAACTCTTATAGGGGAAGCGCAGGTTTCATGAAAACAACTCAGAATGTCAAGTTATAATGAAATCTTCATTTTGTGTTAGTTTGTCATGATTTCTTCACGAAAACACGTTTTTCTATAATGGTAGGTTGAACTCTTATAGGGGAAGCGCAGGTTTCATGAAAACAACTCAGAATGTCAAGTTATAATGAAATCTTCATTTTGTGTTAGTTTGTCATGATTTCTTCACGAAAACACGTTTTCCAATAATGGTAGGTTGAACTCTTGTAGGGGAAGCGCAGGTTTCATGAAAACAACTCAGAATGTCAAGTTATAATGAAATCTTCATTTTGTGTTAGTTTGTCATGATTTCTTCACGAAAACACGTTTTCCTATAATGGTAGGTTGAACTCTTATAGGGGAAGCGCAGGTTTCATGAAAACAACTCAGAATGTCAAGTTATAATGAAATCTTCATTTTGTGTTAGTTTGTCATGATTTCTTCACGAAAACACGTTTTCCTATAATGGTAGGTTGAACTCATGTAGGGGAAGCGCAGGTTTCATGAAAACAACTCAGAATGTCAAGTTATAATGAAATCTTCATTTTGTGTTAGTTTGTCATGATTTCTTCACGAAAACACGTTTTCCTATAATGGTAGGTTGAACTCTTGTAGGGGAAGCGCAGGTTTCATGAAAACAACTCAGAATGTCAAGTTATAATGAAATCTTCATTTTGTGTTAGTTTGTCATGATTTCTTCACGAAAACACGTTTTCCTATAATGGTAGGTTGAACTCTTGTAGGGGAAGCGCAAGTTTCATGAAAACAACTCAGAATGTCAAGTTATAATGAAATCTTCATTTTGTGTTAGTTTGTCATGATTTCTTCACGAAAACACGTTTTCCTATAATGGCAGGTTGAACTCTTGTAGGGGAAGCGCAGGTTTCATGAAAACAACTCAGAATGTCAAGTTATAATGAAATCTTCATTTTGTGTTAGTTTGTCATGATTTCTTCACGAAAACACGTTTTCCTATAATGGTAGGTTGAACTCTTCTAGGGGAAGCGCAGGTTTCATGAAAACAACTCAGAATGTCAAGTTATAATGAAATCTTCATTTTGTGTTAGTTTGTCATGATTTCTTCACGAAAACACGTTTTCCTATAATGGCAGGTTGAACTCTTGTAGGGGAAGCGCAGGTTTCATGAAAACAACTCAGAATGTCAAGTTATAATGAAATCTTCATTTTGTGTTAGTTTGTCATGATTTCTTCACGAAAACACGTTTTTCTATAATGGTAGGTTGAACTCTTATAGGGGAAGCGCAGGTTTCATGAAAACAACTCAGAATGTCAAGTTATAATGAAATCTTCATTTTGTGTTAGATTGTCATGATTTCTTCACGAAAACACGTTTTCCTATAATGGTAGGTTGAACTCTTGTAGGGGAAGCGCAGGTTTCATGAAAACAACTCAGAATGTCAAGTTATAATGAAATCTTCATTTTGTGTTAGTTTGTCATGATTTCTTCACGAAAACACGTTTTCCTATAATGGTAGGTTGAACTCTTCTAGGGGAAGCGCAGGTTTCATGAAAACAACTCAGAATGTCAAGTTATAATGAAATCTTCATTTTGTGTTAGTTTGTCATGATTTCTTCACGAAAACACGTTTTCCTATAATGGCAGGTTGAACTCTTGTAGGGGAAGCGCAGGTTTCATGAAAACAACTCAGAATGTCAAGTTATAATGAAATCTTCATTTTGTGTTAGTTTGTCATGATTTCTTCACGAAAACACGTTTTTCTATAATGGTAGGTTGAACTCTTCTAGGGGAAGCGCAGGTTTCATGAAAACAACTCAGAATGTCAAGTTATAATGAAATCTTCATTTTGTGTTAGATTGTCATGATTTCTTCACGAAAACACGTTTTCCTATAATGGTAGGTTGAACTCTTGTAGGGGAAGCGCAGGTTTCATGAAAACAACTCAGAATGTCAAGTTATAATGAAATCTTCATTTTGTGTTAGTTTGTCATGATTTCTTCACGAAAACACGTTTTTCTATAATGGTAGGTTGAACTCTTCTAGGGGAAGCGCAGGTTTCATGAAAACAACTCAGAATGTCAAGTTATAATGAAATCTTCATTTTGTGTTAGTTTGTCATGATTTCTTCACGAAAACACGTTTTCCTATAATGGTAGGTTGAACTCTTATAGGGGAAGCGCAGGTTTCATGAAAACAACTCAGAATGTCAAGTTATAATGAAATCTTCATTTTGTGTTAGATTGTCATGATTTCTTCACGAAAACACGTTTTCCTATAATGGTAGGTTGAACTCTTGTAGGGGAAGCGCAGGTTTCATGAAAACAACTCAGAATGTCAAGTTATAATGAAATCTTCATTTTGTGTTAGTTTGTCATGATTTCTTCACGAAAACACGTTTTCCTATAATGGTAGGTTGAACTCTTATAGGGGAAGCGCAGGTTTCATGAAAACAACTCAGAATGTCAAGTTATAATGAAATCTTCATTTTGTGTTAGTTTGTCATGATTTCTTCACGAAAACACGTTTTCCTATAATGGTAGGTTGAACTCTTATAGGGGAAGCGCAGGTTTCATGAAAACAACACAGAATGTCAAGTTATAATGAAATCTTCATTTTGTGTTAGTTTGTCATGATTTCTTCACGAAAACACGTTTTCCTATAATGGTAGGTTGAACTCTTGTAGGGGAAGCGCTGGTTTCATGAAAACAACTCAGAATGTCAAGTTATAATGAAATCTTCATTTTGTGTTAGTTTGTCATGATTTCTTCACGAAAACACGTTTTCCTATAATGGCAGGTTGAACTCTTGTAGGGGAAGCGCAGGTTTCATGAAAACAACTCAAAATGTCAAGTTATAATGAAATCTTCATTTTGTGTTAGTTTGTCATGATTTCTTCACGAAAACACGTTTTTCTATAATGGTAGGTTGAACTCTTCTAGGGGAAGCGCAGGTTTCATGAAAACAACTCAGAATGTCAAGTTATAATGAAATCTTCATTTTGTGTTAGTTTGTCATGATTTCTTCACGAAAACACGTTTTCCTATAATGGTAGGTTGAACTCTTGTAGGGGAAGCGCAGGTTTCATGAAAACAACTCAGAATGTCAAGTTATAATGAAATCTTCATTTTGTGTTAGTTTGTCATGATTTCTTCACGAAAACACGTTTTTCTATAATGGTAGGTTGAACTCTTATAGGGGAAGCGCAGGTTTCATGAAAACAACTCAGAATGTCAAGTTATAATGAAATCTTCATTTTGTGTTAGTTTGTCATGATTTCTTCACGAAAACACGTTTTTCTATAATGGTAGGTTGAACTCTTATAGGGGAAGCGCAGGTTTCATGAAAACAACTCAGAATGTCAAGTTATAATGAAATCTTCATTTTGTGTTAGTTTGTCATGATTTCTTCACGAAAACACGTTTTCCAATAATGGTAGGTTGAACTCTTGTAGGGGAAGCGCAGGTTTCATGAAAACAACTCAGAATGTCAAGTTATAATGAAATCTTCATTTTGTGTTAGTTTGTCATGATTTCTTCACGAAAACACGTTTTCCTATAATGGTAGGTTGAACTCTTATAGGGGAAGCGCAGGTTTCATGAAAACAACTCAGAATGTCAAGTTATAATGAAATCTTCATTTTGTGTTAGTTTGTCATGATTTCTTCACGAAAACACGTTTTCCTATAGTGGTAGGTTGAACTCATGTAGGGGAAGCGCAGGTTTCATGAAAACAACTCAGAATGTCAAGTTATAATGAAATCTTCATTTTGTGTTAGTTTGTCATGATTTCTTCACGAAAACACGTTTTCCTATAATGGTAGGTTGAACTCTTGTAGGGGAAGCGCAGGTTTCATGAAAACAACTCAGAATGTCAAGTTATAATGAAATCTTCATTTTGTGTTAGTTTGTCATGATTTCTTCACGAAAACACGTTTTCCTATAATGGTAGGTTGAACTCTTGTAGGGGAAGCGCAGGTTTCATGAAAACAACTCAGAATGTCAAGTTATAATGAAATCTTCATTTTGTGTTAGTTTGTCATGATTTCTTCACGAAAACACGTTTTCCTATAATGGCAGGTTGAACTCTTGTAGGGGAAGCGCAGGTTTCATGAAAACAACTCAGAATGTCAAGTTATAATGAAATCTTCATTTTGTGTTAGTTTGTCATGATTTCTTCACGAAAACACGTTTTTCTATAATGGTAGGTTGAACTCTTATAGGGGAAGCGCAGGTTTCATGAAAACAACACAGAATGTCAAGTTATAATGAAATCTTCATTTTGTGTTAGTTTGTCATGATTTCTTCACGAAAACACGTTTTCCTATAATGGTAGGTTGAACTCTTATAGGGGAAGCGCAGGTTTCATGAAAACAACACAGAATGTCAAGTTATAATGAAATCTTCATTTTGTGTTAGTTTGTCATGATTTCTTCACGAAAACACGTTTTCCTATAATGGTAGGTTGAACTCTTGTAGGGGAAGCGCAGGTTTCATGAAAACAACTCAGAATGTCAAGTTATAATGAAATCTTCATTTTGTGTTAGTTTGTCATGATTTCTTCACGAAAACACGTTTTTCTATAATGGTAGGTTGAACTCTTATAGGGGAAGCGCAGGTTTCATGAAAACAACTCAGAATGTCAAGTTATAATGAAATTTTCATTTTGTGTTAGTTTGTCATGATTTCTTCACGAAAACACGTTTTCCTATAATGGTAGGTTGAACTCTTCTAGGGGAAGCGCAGGTTTCATGAAAACAACTCAGAATGTCAAGTTATAATGAAATCTTCATTTTGTGTTAGTTTGTCATGATTTCTTCACGAAAACACGTTTTCCTATAATGGCAGGTTGAACTCTTGTAGGGGAAGCGCAGGTTTCATGAAAACAACTCAGAATGTCAAGTTATAATGAAATCTTCATTTTGTGTTAGTTTGTCATGATTTCTTCACGAAAACACGTTTTTCTATAATGGTAGGTTGAACTCTTCTAGGGGAAGCGCAGGTTTCATGAAAACAACTCAGAATGTCAAGTTATAATGAAATCTTCATTTTGTGTTAGTTTGTCATGATTTCTTCACGAAAACACGTTTTCCTATAATGGTAGGTTGAACTCTTATAGGGGAAGCGCAGGTTTCATGAAAACAACTCAGAATGTCAAGTTATAATGAAATCTTCATTTTGTGTTAGATTGTCATGATTTCTTCACGAAAACACGTTTTCCTATAATGGTAGGTTGATCTCTTGTAGGGGAAGCGCAGGTTTCATGAAAACAACTCAGAATGTCAAGTTATAATGAAATCTTCATTTTGTGTTAGTTTGTCATGATTTCTTCACGAAAACACGTTTTCCTATAATGGTAGGTTGAACTCTTATAGGGGAAGCGCAGGTTTCATGAAAACAACTCAGAATGTCAAGTTATAATGAAATCTTCATTTTGTGTTAGTTTGTCATGATTTCTTCACGAAAACACGTTTTCCTATAATGGTAGGTTGAACTCTTATAGGGGAAGCGCAGGTTTCATGAAAACAACTCAGAATGTCAAGTTATAATGAAATCTTCATTTTGTGTTAGTTTGTCATGATTTCTTCACGAAAACACGTTTTCCTATAATGGTAGGTTGAACTCTTGTAGGGGAAGCGCAGGTTTCATGAAAACAACTCAGAATGTCAAGTTATAATGAAATCTTCATTTTGTGTTAGTTTGTCATGATTTCTTCACGAAAACACGTTTTCCTATAATGGTAGGTTGAACTCTTGTAGGGGAAGCGCAGGTTTCATGAAAACAACTCAGAATGTCAAGTTATAATGAAATCTTCATTTTGTGTTAGTTTGTCATGATTTCTTCACGAAAACACGTTTTCCTATAATGGTAGGTTGAACTCTTGTAGGGGAAGCGCAGGTTTCATGAAAACAACTCAGAATGTCAAGTTATAATGAAATCTTCATTTTGTGTTAGTTTGTCATGATTTCTTCACGAAAACACGTTTTCCTATAATGGCAGGTTGAACTCTTGTAGGGGAAGCGCAGGTTTCATGAAAACAACTCAGAATGTCAAGTTATAATGAAATCTTCATTTTGTGTTAGTTTGTCATGATTTCTTCACGAAAACACGTTTTTCTATAATGGTAGGTTGAACTCTTATAGGGGAAGCGCAGGTTTCATGAAAACAACTCAGAATGTCAAGTTATAATGAAATCTTCATTTTGTGTTAGTTTGTCATGATTTCTTCACGAAAACACGTTTTCCTATAATGGTAGGTTGAACTCTTATAGGGGAAGCGCAGGTTTCATGAAAACAACACAGAATGTCAAGTTATAATTAAATCTTCATTTTGTGTTAGTTTGTCATGATTTCTTCACGAAAACACGTTTTCCTATAATGGTAGGTTGAACTCTTGTAGGGGAAGCGCAGGTTTCATGAAAACAACTCAGAATGTCAAGTTATAATGAAATCTTCATTTTGTGTTAGTTTGTCATGATTTCTTCACGAAAACACGTTTTTCTATAATGGTAGGTTGAACTCTTATAGGGGAAGCGCAGGTTTCATGAAAACAACTCAGAATGTCAAGTTATAATGAAATCTTCATTTTGTGTTAGTTTGTCATGATTTCTTCACGAAAACACGTTTTCCTATAATGGTAGGTTGAACTCTTGTAGGGGAAGCGCAGGTTTCATGAAAACAACTCAGAATGTCAAGTTATAATGAAATCTTCATTTTGTGTTAGTTTGTCATGATTTCTTCACGAAAACACGTTTTTCTATAATGGTAGGTTGAACTCTTATAGGGGAAGCGCAGGTTTCATGAAAACAACTCAGAATGTCAAGTTATAATGAAATCTTCATTTTGTGTTAGTTTGTCATGATTTCTTCACGAAAACACGTTTTCCTATAATGGTAGGTTGAACTCTTGTAGGGGAAGCGCAGGTTTCATGAAAACAACTCAGAATGTCAAGTTATAATGAAATCTTCATTTTGTGTTAGTTTGTCATGATTTCTTCACGAAAACACGTTTTCCTATAATGGCAGGTTGAACTCTTGTAGGGGAAGCGCAGGTTTCATGAAAACAACTCAGAATGTCAAGTTATAATGAAATCTTCATTTTGTGTTAGTTTGTCATGATTTCTTCACGAAAACACGTTTTTCTATAATGGTAGGTTGAACTCTTCTGGGGGAAGCGCAGGTTTCATGAAAACAACTCAGAATGTCAAGTTATAATGAAATCTTCATTTTGTGTTAGTTTGTCATGATTTCTTCACGAAAACACGTTTTCCTATAATGGTAGGTTGAACTCTTGTAGGGGAAGCGCAGGTTTCATGAAAACAACTCAGAATGTCAAGTTATAATGAAATCTTCATTTTGTGTTAGTTTGTCATGATTTCTTCACGAAAACACGTTTTTCTATAATGGTAGGTTGAACTCTTATAGGGGAAGCGCAGGTTTCATGAAAACAACTCAGAATGTCAAGTTATAATGAAATCTTCATTTTGTGTTAGTTTGTCATGATTTCTTCACGAAAACACGTTTTCCAATAATGGTAGGTTGAACTCTTGTAGGGGAAGCGCAGGTTTCATGAAAACAACTCAGAATGTCAAGTTATAATGAAATCTTCATTTTGTGTTAGTTTGTCATGATTTCTTCACGAAAACACGTTTTTCTATAATGGTAGGTTGAACTCTTATAGGGGAAGCGCAGGTTTCATGAAAACAACTCAGAATGTCAAGTTATAATGAAATCTTCATTTTGTGTTAGTTTGTCATGATTTCTTCACGAAAACACGTTTTCCAATAATGGTAGGTTGAACTCTTGTAGGGGAAGCGCAGGTTTCATGAAAACAACTCAGAATGTCAAGTTATAATGAAATCTTCATTTTGTGTTAGTTTGTCATGATTTCTTCACGAAAACACGTTTTCCAATAATGGTAGGTTGAACTCTTATAGGGGAAGCGCAGGTTTCATGAAAACAACTCAGAATGTCAAGTTATAATGAAATCTTCATTTTGTGTTAGTTTGTCATGATTTCTTCACGAAAACACGTTTTCCTATAATGGTAGGTTGAACTCATGTAGGGGAAGCGCAGGTTTCATGAAAACAACTCAGAATGTCAAGTTATAATGAAATCTTCATTTTGTGTTAGTTTGTCATGATTTCTTCACGAAAACACGTTTTCCTATAATGGCAGGTTGAACTCTTGTAGGGGAAGCGCAGGTTTCATGAAAACAACTCAGAATGTCAAGTTATAATGAAATCTTCATTTTGTGTTAGTTTGTCATGATTTCTTCACGAAAACACGTTTTTCTATAATGGTAGGTTGAACTCTTATAGGGGAAGCGCAGGTTTCATGAAAACAACTCAGAATGTCAAGTTATAATGAAATCTTCATTTTGTGTTAGTTTGTCATGATTTCTTCACGAAAATACGTTTTCCTATAATGGTAGGTTGAACTCTTATAGGGGAAGCGCAGGTTTCATGAAAACAACACAGAATGTCAAGTTATAATGAAATCTTCATTTTGTGTTAGTTTGTCATGATTTCTTCACGAAAACACGTTTTCCTATAATGGTAGGTTGAACTCTTGTAGGGGAAGCACAGGTTTCATGAAAACAACTCAGAATGTCAAGTTATAATGAAATCTTCATTTTGTGTTAGTTTGTCATGATTTCTTCACGAAAACACGTTTTTCTATAATGGTAGGTTGAACTCTTATAGGGGAAGCGCAGGTTTCATGAAAACAACTCAGAATGTCAAGTTATAATGAAATCTTCATTTTGTGTTAGTTTGTCATGATTTCTTCACGAAAACACGTTTTCCTATAATGGTAGGTTGAACTCTTCTAGGGGAAGCGCAGGTTTCATGAAAACAACTCAGAATGTCAAGTTATAATGAAATCTTCATTTTGTGTTAGTTTGTCATGATTTCTTCACGAAAACACGTTTTCCTATAATGGCAGGTTGAACTCTTGTAGGGGAAGCGCAGGTTTCATGAAAACAACTCAGAATGTCAAGTTATAATGAAATCTTCATTTTGTGTTAGTTTGTCATGATTTCTTCACGAAAACACGTTTTTCTATAATGGTAGGTTGAACTCTTCTAGGGGAAGCGCAGGTTTCATGAAAACAACTCAGAATGTCAAGTTATAATGAAATCTTCATTTTGTGTTAGTTTGTCATGATTTCTTCACGAAAACACGTTTTCCTATAATGGTAGGTTGAACTCTTATAGGGGAAGCGCAGGTTTCATGAAAACAACTCAGAATGTCAAGTTATAATGAAATCTTCATTTTGTGTTAGATTGTCATGATTTCTTCACGAAAACACGTTTTCCTATAATGGCAGGTTGAACTCTTGTAGGGGAAGCGCAGGTTTCATGAAAACAACTCAGAATGTCAAGTTATAATGAAATCTTCATTTTGTGTTAGTTTGTCATGATTTCTTCACGAAAACACGTTTTCCTATAATGGTAGGTTGAACTCTTATAGGGGAAGCGCAGGTTTCATGAAAACAACTCAGAATGTCAAGTTATAATGAAATCTTCATTTTGTGTTAGTTTGTCATGATTTCTTCACGAAAACACGTTTTCCTATAATGGTAGGTTGAACTCTTGTAGGGGAAGCGCAGGTTTCATGAAAACAACTCAGAATGTCAAGTTATAATGAAATCTTCATTTTGTGTTAGTTTGTCATGATTTCTTCACGAAAACACGTTTTCCTATAATGGCAGGTTGAACTCTTGTAGGGGAAGCGCAGGTTTCATGAAAACAACTCAGAATGTCAAGTTATAATGAAATCTTCATTTTGTGTTAGTTTGTCATGATTTCTTCACGAAAACACGTTTTTCTATAATGGTAGGTTGAACTCTTCTAGGGGAAGCGCAGGTTTCATGAAAACAACTCAGAATGTCAAGTTATAATGAAATCTTCATTTTGTGTTAGTTTGTCATGATTTCTTCACGAAAACACGTTTTCCTATAATGGTAGGTTGAACTCTTGTAGGGGAAGCGCAGGTTTCATGAAAACAACTCAGAATGTCAAGTTATAATGAAATCTTCATTTTGTGTTAGTTTGTCATGATTTCTTCACGAAAACACGTTTTTCTATAATGGTAGGTTGAACTCTTATAGGGGAAGCGCAGGTTTCATGAAAACAACTCAGAATGTCAAGTTATAATGAAATCTTCATTTTGTGTTAGTTTGTCATGATTTCTTCACGAAAACACGTTTTCCAATAATGGTAGGTTGAACTCTTGTAGGGGAAGCGCAGGTTTCATGAAAACAACTCAGAATGTCAAGTTATAATGAAATCTTCATTTTGTGTTAGTTTGTCATGATTTCTTCACGAAAACACGTTTTTCTATAATGGTAGGTTGAACTCTTATAGGGGAAGCGTAGGTTTCATGAAAACAACTCAGAATGTCAAGTTATAATGAAATCTTCATTTTGTGTTAGTTTGTCATGATTTCTTCACGAAAACACGTTTTCCAATAATGGTAGGTTGAACTCTTGTAGGGGAAGCGCAGGTTTCATGAAAACAACTCAGAATGTCAAGTTATAATGAAATCTTCATTTTGTGTTAGTTTGTCATGATTTCTTCACGAAAACACGTTTTCCAATAATGGTAGGTTGAACTCTTATAGGGGAAGCGCAGGTTTCATGAAAACAACTCAGAATGTCAAGTTATAATGAAATCTTCATTTTGTGTTAGTTTGTCATGATTTCTTCACGAAAACACGTTTTCCTATAATGGTAGGTTGAACTCATGTAGGGGAAGCGCAGGTTTCATGAAAACAACTCAGAATGTCAAGTTATAATGAAATCTTCATTTTGTGTTAGTTTGTCATGATTTCTTCACGAAAACACGTTTTCCTATAATGGCAGGTTGAACTCTTGTAGGGGAAGCGCAGGTTTCATGAAAACAACTCAGAATGTCAAGTTATAATGAAATCTTCATTTTGTGTTAGTTTGTCATGATTTCTTCACGAAAACACGTTTTTCTATAATGGTAGGTTGAACTCTTATAGGGGAAGCGCAGGTTTCATGAAAACAACTCAGAATGTCAAGTTATAATGAAATCTTCATTTTGTGTTAGTTTGTCATGATTTCTTCACGAAAACACGTTTTCCTATAATGGTAGGTTGAACTCTTATAGGGGAAGCGCAGGTTTCATGAAAACAACACAGAATGTCAAGTTATAATGAAATCTTCATTTTGTGTTAGTTTGTCATGATTTCTTCACGAAAACACGTTTTCCTATAATGGTAGGTTGAACTCTTGTAGGGGAAGCGCAGGTTTCATGAAAACAACTCAGAATGTCAAGTTATAATGAAATCTTCATTTTGTGTTAGTTTGTCATGATTTCTTCACGAAAACACGTTTTTCTATAATGGTAGGTTGAACTCTTATAGGGGAAGCGCAGGTTTCATGAAAACAACTCAGAATGTCAAGTTATAATGAAATCTTCATTTTGTGTTAGTTTGTCATGATTTCTTCACGAAAACACGTTTTCCTATAATGGTAGGTTGAACTCTTCTAGGGGAAGCGCAGGTTTCATGAAAACAACTCAGAATGTCAAGTTATAATGAAATCTTCATTTTGTGTTAGTTTGTCATGATTTCTTCACGAAAACACGTTTTCCTATAATGGCAGGTTGAACTCTTGTAGGGGAAGCGCAGGTTTCATGAAAACAACTCAGAATGTCAAGTTATAATGAAATCTTCATTTTGTGTTAGTTTGTCATGATTTCTTCACGAAAACACGTTTTTCTATAATGGTAGGTTGAACTCTTCTAGGGGAAGCGCAGGTTTCATGAAAACAACTCAGAATGTCAAGTTATAATGAAATCTTCATTTTGTGTTAGTTTGTCATGATTTCTTCACGAAAACACGTTTTCCTATAATGGTAGGTTGAACTCTTATAGGGGAAGCGCAGGTTTCATGAAAACAACTCAGAATGTCAAGTTATAATGAAATCTTCATTTTGTGTTAGTTTGTCATGATTTCTTCACGAAAACACGTTTTCCTATAATGGTAGGTTGAACTCTTCTAGGGGAAGCGCAGGTTTCATGAAAACAACTCAGAATGTCAAGTTATAATGAAATCTTCATTTTGTGTTAGTTTGTCATGATTTCTTCACGAAAACACGTTTTCCTATAATGGCAGGTTGAACTCTTGTAGGGGAAGCACAGGTTTCATGAAAACAACTCAGAATGTCAAGTTATAATGAAATCTTCATTTTGTCTTAGTTTGTCATGATTTCTTCACGAAAACACGTTTTTCTATAATGGTAGGTTGAACTCTTCTAGGGGAAGCGCAGGTTTCATGAAAACAACTCAGAATGTCAAGTTATAATGAAATCTTCATTTTGTGTTAGTTTGTCATGATTTCTTCACGAAAACACGTTGTCCTATAATGGTAGGTTGAACTCTTATAGGGGAAGCGCAGGTTTCATGAAAACAACTCAGAATGTCAAGTTATAATGAAATCTTCATTTTGTGTTAGTTTGTCATGATTTCTTCACGAAAACACGTTTTCCTATAATGGCAGGTTGAACTCTTATAGGGGAAGCGCAGGTTTCATGAAAACAACTCAGAATGTCAAGTTATAATGAAATCTTCATTTTGTGTTAGTTTGTCATGATTTCTTCACGAAAACACGTTTTCCTATAATGGTAGGTTGAACTCTTATAGGGGAAGCGCAGGTTTCATGAAAACAACACAGAATGTCAAGTTATAATGAAATCTTCATTTTGTGTTAGTTTGTCATGATTTCTTCACGAAAACACGTTTTCCTATAATGGTAGGTTGAACTCTTGTAGGGGAAGCGCAGGTTTCATGAAAACAACTCAGAATGTCAAGTTATAATGAAATCTTCATTTTGTGTTAGTTTGTCATGATTTCTTCACGAAAACACGTTTTTCTATAATGGTAGGTTGAACTCTTATAGGGGAAGCGCAGGTTTCATGAAAACAACTCAGAATGTCAAGTTATAATGAAATCTTCATTTTGTGTTAGTTTGTCATGATTTCTTCACGAAAACACGTTTTCCTATAATGGTAGGTTGAACTCTTCTAGGGGAAGCGCAGGTTTCATGAAAACAACTCAGAATGTCAAGTTATAATGAAATCTTCATTTTGTGTTAGTTTGTCATGATTTCTTCACGAAAACACGTTTTCCTATAATGGCAGGTTGAACTCTTGTAGGGGAAGCGCAGGTTTCATGAAAACAACTCAGAATGTCAAGTTATAATGAAATCTTCATTTTGTGTTAGTTTGTCATGATTTCTTCACGAAAACACGTTTTTCTATAATGGTAGGTTGAACTCTTATAGGGGAAGCGCAGGTTTCATGAAAACAACTCAGAATGTCAAGTTATAATGAAATCTTCATTTTGTGTTAGATTGTCATGATTTCTTCACGAAAACACGTTTTCCTATAATGGTAGGTTGAACTCTTGTAGGGGAAGCGCAGGTTTCATGAAAACAACTCAGAATGTCAAGTTATAATGAAATCTTCATTTTGTGTTAGTTTGTCATGATTTCTTCACGAAAACACGTTTTCCTATAATGGTAGGTTGAACTCTTATAGGGGAAGCGCAGGTTTCATGAAAACAACTCAGAATGTCAAGTTATAATGAAATCTTCATTTTGTGTTAGTTTGTCATGATTTCTTCACGAAAACACGTTTTCCTATAATGGTAGGTTGACCTCTTATAGGGGAAGCGCAGGTTTCATGAAAACAACTCAGAATGTCAAGTTATAATGAAATCTTCATTTTGTGTTAGTTTGTCATGATTTCTTCACGAAAACACGTTTTCCTATAATGGTAGGTTGAACTCTTGTAGGGGAAGCGCAGGTTTCATGAAAACAACTCAGAATGTCAAGTTATAATGAAATCTTCATTTTGTGTTAGTTTGTCATGATTTCTTCACGAAAACACGTTTTTCTATAATGGTAGGTTGAACTCTTATAGGGGAAGCGCAGGTTTCATGAAAACAACTCAGAATGTCAAGTTATAATGAAATCTTCATTTTGTGTTAGTTTGTCATGATTTCTTCACGAAAACACGTTTTCCTATAATGGTAGGTTGAACTCTTGTAGGGGAAGCGCAGGTTTCATGAAAACAACTCAGAATGTCAAGTTATAATGAAATCTTCATTTTGTGTTAGTTTGTCATGATTTCTTCACGAAAACACGTTTTCCTATAATGGTAGGTTGAACTCTTGTAGGGGAAGCGCAGGTTTCATGAAAACAACTCAGAATGTCAAGTTATAATGAAATCTTCATTTTGTGTTAGTTTGTCATGATTTCTTCACGAAAACACGTTTTCCTATAATGGCAGGTTGAACTCTTGTAGGGGAAGCGCAGGTTTCATGAAAACAACTCAGAATGTCAAGTTATAATGAAATCTTCATTTTGTGTTAGTTTGTCATGATTTCTTCACGAAAACACGTTTTCCTATAATGGTAGGTTGAACTCTTATAGGGGAAGCGCAGGTTTCATGAAAACAACTCAGAATGTCAAGTTATAATGAAATCTTCATTTTGTGTTAGTTTGTCATGATTTCTTCACGAAAACACGTTTTCCTATAATGGCAGGTTGAACTCTTGTAGGGGAAGCGCAGGTTTCATGAAAACAACACAGAATGTCAAGTTATAATTAAATCTTCATTTTGTGTTAGTTTGTCATGATTTCTTCACGAAAACACGTTTTTCTATAATGGTAGGTTGAACTCTTCTAGGGGAAGCGCAGGTTTCATGAAAACAACTCAGAATGTCAAGTTATAATGAAATCTTCATTTTGTGTTAGTTTGTCATGATTTCTTCACGAAAACACGTTTTTCTATAATGGTAGGTTGAACTCTTATAGGGGAAGCGCAGGTTTCATGAAAACAACTCAGAATGTCAAGTTATAATGAAATCTTCATTTTGTGTTAGTTTGTCATGATTTCTTCACGAAAACACGTTTTCCTATAATGGTAGGTTGAACTCTTCTAGGGGAAGCGCAGGTTTCATGAAAACAACTCAGAATGTCAAGTTATAATGAAATCTTCATTTTGTGTTAGTTTGTCATGATTTCTTCACGAAAACACGTTTTCCTATAATGGCAGGTTGAACTCTTGTAGGGGAAGCGCAGGTTTCATGAAAACAACTCAGAATGTCAAGTTATAATGAAATCTTCATTTTGTGTTAGTTTGTCATGATTTCTTCACGAAAACACGTTTTCCTATAATGGCAGGTTGAACTCTTGTAGGGGAAGCGCAGGTTTCATGAAAACAACTCAGAATGTCAAGTTATAATGAAATCTTCATTTTGTGTTAGTTTGTCATGATTTCTTCACGAAAACACGTTTTTCTATAATGGTAGGTTGAACTCTTATAGGGGAAGCGCAGGTTTCATGAAAACAACTCAGAATGTCAAGTTATAATGAAATCTTCATTTTGTGTTAGTTTGTCATGATTTCTTCACGAAAACACGTTTTCCTATAATGGTAGGTTGAACTCTTGTAGGGGAAGCGCAGGTTTCATGAAAACAACTCAGAATGTCAAGTTATAATGAAATCTTCATTTTGTGTTAGTTTGTCATGATTTCTTCACGAAAACACGTTTTCCTATAATGGTAGGTTGAACTCTTATAGGGGAAGCGCAGGTTTCATGAAAACAACTCAGAATGTCAAGTTATAATGAAATCTTCATTTTGTGTTAGTTTGTCATGATTTCTTCACGAAAACACGTTTTCCTATAATGGTAGGTTGAACTCTTCTAGGGGAAGCGCAGGTTTCATGAAAACAACTCAGAATGTCAAGTTATAATGAAATCTTCATTTTGTGTTAGTTTGTCATGATTTCTTCACGAAAACACGTTTTCCTATAATGGCAGGTTGAACTCTTGTAGGGGAAGCGCAGGTTTCATGAAAACAACTCAGAATGTCAAGTTATAATGAAATCTTCATTTTGTGTTAGTTTGTCATGATTTCTTCACGAAAACACGTTTTCCTATAATGGTAGGTTGAACTCTTCTAGGGGAAGCGCAGGTTTCATGAAAACAACTCAGAATGTCAAGTTATAATGAAATCTTCATTTTGTGTTAGTTTGTCATGATTTCTTCACGAAAACACGTTTTCCTATAATGGCAGGTTGAACTCTTGTAGGGGAAGCGCAGGTTTCATGAAAACAACTCAGAATGTCAAGTTATAATGAAATCTTCATTTTGTGTTAGTTTGTCATGATTTCTTCACGAAAACACGTTTTTCTATAATGGTAGGTTGAACTCTTATAGGGGAAGCGCAGGTTTCATGAAAACAACTCAGAATGTCAAGTTATAATGAAATCTTCATTTTGTGTTAGTTTGTCATGATTTCTTCACGAAAACACGTTTTCCAATAATGGTAGGTTGAACTCTTGTAGGGGAAGCGCAGGTTTCATGAAAACAACTCAGAATGTCAAGTTATAATGAAATCTTCATTTTGTGTTAGTTTGTCATGATTTCTTCACGAAAACACGTTTTCCTATAATGGTAGGTTGAACTCTTATAGGGGAAGCGCAGGTTTCATGAAAACAACTCAGAATGTCAAGTTATAATGAAATCTTCATTTTGTGTTAGTTTGTCATGATTTCTTCACGAAAACACGTTTTCCAATAATGGTAGGTTGAACTCTTGTAGGGGAAGCGCAGGTTTCATGAAAACAACTCAGAATGTCAAGTTATAATGAAATCTTCATTTTGTGTTAGTTTGTCATGATTTCTTCACGAAAACACGTTTTCCTATAATGGTAGGTTGAACTCTTATAGGGGAAGCGCAGGTTTCATGAAAACAACACAGAATGTCAAGTTATAATGAAATCTTCATTTTGTGTTAGTTTGTCATGATTTCTTCACGAAAACACGTTTTCCAATAATGGTAGGTTGAACTCTTGTAGGGGAAGCGCAGGTTTCATGAAAACAACTCAGAATGTCAAGTTATAATGAAATCTTCATTTTGTGTTAGTTTGTCATGATTTCTTCACGAAAACACGTTTTCCTATAATGGTAGGTTGAACTCTTATAGGGGAAGCGCAGGTTTCATGAAAACAACACAGAATGTCAAGTTATAATGAAATCTTCATTTTGTGTTAGTTTGTCATGATTTCTTCACGAAAACACGTTTTCCTATAATGGTAGGTTGAACTCTTGTAGGGGAAGCGCAGGTTTCATGAAAACAACTCAGAATGTCAAGTTATAATGAAATCTTCATTTTGTGTTAGTTTGTCATGATTTCTTCACGAAAACACGTTTTTCTATAATGGTAGGTTGAACTCTTATAGGGGAAGCGCAGGTTTCATGAAAACAACTCAGAATGTCAAGTTATAATGAAATCTTCATTTTGTGTTAGTTTGTCATGATTTCTTCACGAAAACACGTTTTCCTATAATGGTAGGTTGAACTCTTCTAGGGGAAGCGCAGGTTTCATGAAAACAACTCAGAATGTCAAGTTATAATGAAATCTTCATTTTGTGTTAGTTTGTCATGATTTCTTCACGAAAACACGTTTTCCTATAATGGCAGGTTGAACTCTTGTAGGGGAAGCGCAGGTTTCATGAAAACAACTCAGAATGTCAAGTTATAATGAAATCTTCATTTTGTGTTAGTTTGTCATGATTTCTTCACGAAAACACGTTTTTCTATAATGGTAGGTTGAACTCTTCTAGGGGAAGCGCAGGTTTCATGAAAACAACTCAGAATGTCAAGTTATAATGAAATCTTCATTTTGTGTTAGTTTGTCATGATTTCTTCACGAAAACACGTTGTCCTATAATGGTAGGTTGAACTCTTATAGGGGAAGCGCAGGTTTCATGAAAACAACTCAGAATGTCAAGTTATAATGAAATCTTCATTTTGTGTTAGTTTGTCATGATTTCTTCACGAAAACACGTTTTCCTATAATGGCAGGTTGAACTCTTATAGGGGAAGCGCAGGTTTCATGAAAACAACTCAGAATGTCAAGTTATAATGAAATCTTCATTTTGTGTTAGTTTGTCATGATTTCTTCACGAAAACACGTTTTCCTATAATGGTAGGTTGAACTCTTATAGGGGAAGCGCAGGTTTCATGAAAACAACACAGAATGTCAAGTTATAATGAAATCTTCATTTTGTGTTAGTTTGTCATGATTTCTTCACGAAAACACGTTTTCCTATAATGGTAGGTTGAACTCTTGTAGGGGAAGCGCAGGTTTCATGAAAACAACTCAGAATGTCAAGTTATAATGAAATCTTCATTTTGTGTTAGTTTGTCATGATTTCTTCACGAAAACACGTTTTTCTATAATGGTAGGTTGAACTCTTATAGGGGAAGCGCAGGTTTCATGAAAACAACTCAGAATGTCAAGTTATAATGAAATCTTCATTTTGTGTTAGTTTGTCATGATTTCTTCACGAAAACACGTTTTCCTATAATGGTAGGTTGAACTCATGTAGGGGAAGCGCAGGTTTCATGAAAACAACTCAGAATGTCAAGTTATAATGAAATCTTCATTTTGTGTTAGTTTGTCATGATTTCTTCACGAAAACACGTTTTCCTATAATGGCAGGTTGAACTCTTGTAGGGGAAGCGCAGGTTTCATGAAAACAACTCAGAATGTCAAGTTATAATGAAATCTTCATTTTGTGTTAGTTTGTCATGATTTCTTCACGAAAACACGTTTTTCTATAATGGTAGGTTGAACTCTTATAGGGGAAGCGCAGGTTTCATGAAAACAACTCAGAATGTCAAGTTATAATGAAATCTTCATTTTGTGTTAGTTTGTCATGATTTCTTCACGAAAACACGTTTTCCAATAATGGTAGGTTGAACTCTTGTAGGGGAAGCGCAGGTTTCATGAAAACAACTCAGAATGTCAAGTTATAATGAAATCTTCATTTTGTGTTAGTTTGTCATGATTTCTTCACGAAAACACGTTTTCCTATAATGGTAGGTTGAACTCTTATAGGGGAAGCGCAGGTTTCATGAAAACAACTCAGAATGTCAAGTTATAATGAAATCTTCATTTTGTGTTAGTTTGTCATGATTTCTTCACGAAAACACGTTTTCCAATAATGGTAGGTTGAACTCTTGTAGGGGAAGCGCAGGTTTCATGAAAACAACTCAGAATGTCAAGTTATAATGAAATCTTCATTTTGTGTTAGTTTGTCATGATTTCTTCACGAAAACACGTTTTCCTATAATGGTAGGTTGAACTCTTATAGGGGAAGCGCAGGTTTCATGAAAACAACACAGAATGTCAAGTTATAATGAAATCTTCATTTTGTGTTAGTTTGTCATGATTTCTTCACGAAAACACGTTTTCCAATAATGGTAGGTTGAACTCTTGTAGGGGAAGCGCAGGTTTCATGAAAACAACTCAGAATGTCAAGTTATAATGAAATCTTCATTTTGTGTTAGTTTGTCATGATTTCTTCACGAAAACACGTTTTCCTATAATGGTAGGTTGAACTCTTATAGGGGAAGCGCAGGTTTCATGAAAACAACACAGAATGTCAAGTTATAATGAAATCTTCATTTTGTGTTAGTTTGTCATGATTTCTTCACGAAAACACGTTTTCCTATAATGGTAGGTTGAACTCTTGTAGGGGAAGCGCAGGTTTCATGAAAACAACTCAGAATGTCAAGTTATAATGAAATCTTCATTTTGTGTTAGTTTGTCATGATTTCTTCACGAAAACACGTTTTTCTATAATGGTAGGTTGAACTCTTATAGGGGAAGCGCAGGTTTCATGAAAACAACTCAGAATGTCAAGTTATAATGAAATCTTCATTTTGTGTTAGTTTGTCATGATTTCTTCACGAAAACACGTTTTCCTATAATGGTAGGTTGAACTCTTCTAGGGGAAGCGCAGGTTTCATGAAAACAACTCAGAATGTCAAGTTATAATGAAATCTTCATTTTGTGTTAGTTTGTCATGATTTCTTCACGAAAACACGTTTTCCTATAATGGCAGGTTGAACTCTTGTAGGGGAAGCGCAGGTTTCATGAAAACAACTCAGAATGTCAAGTTATAATGAAATCTTCATTTTGTGTTAGTTTGTCATGATTTCTTCACGAAAACACGTTTTTCTATAATGGTAGGTTGAACTCTTCTAGGGGAAGCGCAGGTTTCATGAAAACAACTCAGAATGTCAAGTTATAATGAAATCTTCATTTTGTGTTAGTTTGTCATGATTTCTTCACGAAAACACGTTGTCCTATAATGGTAGGTTGAACTCTTATAGGGGAAGCGCAGGTTTCATGAAAACAACTCAGAATGTCAAGTTATAATGAAATCTTCATTTTGTGTTAGTTTGTCATGATTTCTTCACGAAAACACGTTTTCCTATAATGGCAGGTTGAACTCTTATAGGGGAAGCGCAGGTTTCATGAAAACAACTCAGAATGTCAAGTTATAATGAAATCTTCATTTTGTGTTAGTTTGTCATGATTTCTTCACGAAAACACGTTTTCCTATAATGGTAGGTTGAACTCTTATAGGGGAAGCGCAGGTTTCATGAAAACAACACAGAATGTCAAGTTATAATGAAATCTTCATTTTGTGTTAGTTTGTCATGATTTCTTCACGAAAACACGTTTTCCTATAATGGTAGGTTGAACTCTTGTAGGGGAAGCGCAGGTTTCATGAAAACAACTCAGAATGTCAAGTTATAATGAAATCTTCATTTTGTGTTAGTTTGTCATGATTTCTTCACGAAAACACGTTTTTCTATAATGGTAGGTTGAACTCTTATAGGGAAGCGCAGGTTTCATGAAAACAACTCAGAATGTCAAGTTATAATGAAATCTTCATTTTGTGTTAGTTTGTCATGATTTCTTCACGAAAACACGTTTTCCTATAATGGTAGGTTGAACTCTTCTAGGGGAAGCGCAGGTTTCATGAAAACAACTCAGAATGTCAAGTTATAATGAAATCTTCATTTTGTGTTAGTTTGTCATGATTTCTTCACGAAAACACGTTTTCCTATAATGGCAGGTTGAACTCTTGTAGGGGAAGCGCAGGTTTCATGAAAACAACTCAGAATGTCAAGTTATAATGAAATCTTCATTTTGTGTTAGTTTGTCATGATTTCTTCACGAAAACACGTTTTTCTATAATGGTAGGTTGAACTCTTATAGGGGAAGCGCAGGTTTCATGAAAACAACTCAGAATGTCAAGTTATAATGAAATCTTCATTTTGTGTTAGATTGTCATGATTTCTTCACGAAAACACGTTTTCCTATAATGGTAGGTTGAACTCTTGTAGGGGAAGCGCAGGTTTCATGAAAACAACTCAGAATGTCAAGTTATAATGAAATCTTCATTTTGTGTTAGTTTGTCATGATTTCTTCACGAAAACACGTTTTCCTATAATGGTAGGTTGAACTCTTATAGGGGAAGCGCAGGTTTCATGAAAACAACTCAGAATGTCAAGTTATAATGAAATCTTCATTTTGTGTTAGTTTGTCATGATTTCTTCACGAAAACACGTTTTCCTATAATGGTAGGTTGACCTCTTATAGGGGAAGCGCAGGTTTCATGAAAACAACTCAGAATGTCAAGTTATAATGAAATCTTCATTTTGTGTTAGTTTGTCATGATTTCTTCACGAAAACACGTTTTCCTATAATGGTAGGTTGAACTCTTGTAGGGGAAGCGCAGGTTTCATGAAAACAACTCAGAATGTCAAGTTATAATGAAATCTTCATTTTGTGTTAGTTTGTCATGATTTCTTCACGAAAACACGTTTTTCTATAATGGTAGGTTGAACTCTTATAGGGGAAGCGCAGGTTTCATGAAAACAACTCAGAATGTCAAGTTATAATGAAATCTTCATTTTGTGTTAGTTTGTCATGATTTCTTCACGAAAACACGTTTTCCTATAATGGTAGGTTGAACTCTTGTAGGGGAAGCGCAGGTTTCATGAAAACAACTCAGAATGTCAAGTTATAATGAAATCTTCATTTTGTGTTAGTTTGTCATGATTTCTTCACGAAAACACGTTTTCCTATAATGGTAGGTTGAACTCTTGTAGGGGAAGCGCAGGTTTCATGAAAACAACTCAGAATGTCAAGTTATAATGAAATCTTCATTTTGTGTTAGTTTGTCATGATTTCTTCACGAAAACACGTTTTCCTATAATGGCAGGTTGAACTCTTGTAGGGGAAGCGCAGGTTTCATGAAAACAACTCAGAATGTCAAGTTATAATGAAATCTTCATTTTGTGTTAGTTTGTCATGATTTCTTCACGAAAACACGTTTTCCTATAATGGTAGGTTGAACTCTTATAGGGGAAGCGCAGGTTTCATGAAAACAACTCAGAATGTCAAGTTATAATGAAATCTTCATTTTGTGTTAGTTTGTCATGATTTCTTCACGAAAACACGTTTTCCTATAATGGCAGGTTGAACTCTTGTAGGGGAAGCGCAGGTTTCATGAAAACAACACAGAATGTCAAGTTATAATTAAATCTTCATTTTGTGTTAGTTTGTCATGATTTCTTCACGAAAACACGTTTTTCTATAATGGTAGGTTGAACTCTTCTAGGGGAAGCGCAGGTTTCATGAAAACAACTCAGAATGTCAAGTTATAATGAAATCTTCATTTTGTGTTAGTTTGTCATGATTTCTTCACGAAAACACGTTTTTCTATAATGGTAGGTTGAACTCTTATAGGGGAAGCGCAGGTTTCATGAAAACAACTCAGAATGTCAAGTTATAATGAAATCTTCATTTTGTGTTAGTTTGTCATGATTTCTTCACGAAAACACGTTTTCCTATAATGGTAGGTTGAACTCTTCTAGGGAAGCGCAGGTTTCATGAAAACAACTCAGAATGTCAAGTTATAATGAAATCTTCATTTTGTGTTAGTTTGTCATGATTTCTTCACGAAAACACGTTTTCCTATAATGGCAGGTTGAACTCTTGTAGGGGAAGCGCAGGTTTCATGAAAACAACTCAGAATGTCAAGTTATAATGAAATCTTCATTTTGTGTTAGTTTGTCATGATTTCTTCACGAAAACACGTTTTCCTATAATGGCAGGTTGAACTCTTGTAGGGGAAGCGCAGGTTTCATGAAAACAACTCAGAATGTCAAGTTATAATGAAATCTTCATTTTGTGTTAGTTTGTCATGATTTCTTCACGAAAACACGTTTTTCTATAATGGTAGGTTGAACTCTTATAGGGGAAGCGCAGGTTTCATGAAAACAACTCAGAATGTCAAGTTATAATGAAATCTTCATTTTGTGTTAGTTTGTCATGATTTCTTCACGAAAACACGTTTTCCTATAATGGTAGGTTGAACTCTTGTAGGGGAAGCGCAGGTTTCATGAAAACAACTCAGAATGTCAAGTTATAATGAAATCTTCATTTTGTGTTAGTTTGTCATGATTTCTTCACGAAAACACGTTTTCCTATAATGGTAGGTTGAACTCTTATAGGGGAAGCGCAGGTTTCATGAAAACAACTCAGAATGTCAAGTTATAATGAAATCTTCATTTTGTGTTAGTTTGTCATGATTTCTTCACGAAAACACGTTTTCCTATAATGGTAGGTTGAACTCTTCTAGGGGAAGCGCAGGTTTCATGAAAACAACTCAGAATGTCAAGTTATAATGAAATCTTCATTTTGTGTTAGTTTGTCATGATTTCTTCACGAAAACACGTTTTCCTATAATGGCAGGTTGAACTCTTGTAGGGGAAGCGCAGGTTTCATGAAAACAACTCAGAATGTCAAGTTATAATGAAATCTTCATTTTGTGTTAGTTTGTCATGATTTCTTCACGAAAACACGTTTTCCTATAATGGTAGGTTGAACTCTTCTAGGGGAAGCGCAGGTTTCATGAAAACAACTCAGAATGTCAAGTTATAATGAAATCTTCATTTTGTGTTAGTTTGTCATGATTTCTTCACGAAAACACGTTTTCCTATAATGGCAGGTTGAACTCTTGTAGGGGAAGCGCAGGTTTCATGAAAACAACTCAGAATGTCAAGTTATAATGAAATCTTCATTTTGTGTTAGTTTGTCATGATTTCTTCACGAAAACACGTTTTTCTATAATGGTAGGTTGAACTCTTATAGGGAAGCGCAGGTTTCATGAAAACAACTCAGAATGTCAAGTTATAATGAAATCTTCATTTTGTGTTAGTTTGTCATGATTTCTTCACGAAAACACGTTTTCCAATAATGGTAGGTTGAACTCTTGTAGGGGAAGCGCAGGTTTCATGAAAACAACTCAGAATGTCAAGTTATAATGAAATCTTCATTTTGTGTTAGTTTGTCATGATTTCTTCACGAAAACACGTTTTCCTATAATGGTAGGTTGAACTCTTATAGGGGAAGCGCAGGTTTCATGAAAACAACTCAGAATGTCAAGTTATAATGAAATCTTCATTTTGTGTTAGTTTGTCATGATTTCTTCACGAAAACACGTTTTCCAATAATGGTAGGTTGAACTCTTGTAGGGGAAGCGCAGGTTTCATGAAAACAACTCAGAATGTCAAGTTATAATGAAATCTTCATTTTGTGTTAGTTTGTCATGATTTCTTCACGAAAACACGTTTTCCTATAATGGTAGGTTGAACTCTTATAGGGGAAGCGCAGGTTTCATGAAAACAACACAGAATGTCAAGTTATAATGAAATCTTCATTTTGTGTTAGTTTGTCATGATTTCTTCACGAAAACACGTTTTCCAATAATGGTAGGTTGAACTCTTGTAGGGGAAGCGCAGGTTTCATGAAAACAACTCAGAATGTCAAGTTATAATGAAATCTTCATTTTGTGTTAGTTTGTCATGATTTCTTCACGAAAACACGTTTTCCTATAATGGTAGGTTGAACTCTTATAGGGGAAGCGCAGGTTTCATGAAAACAACACAGAATGTCAAGTTATAATGAAATCTTCATTTTGTGTTAGTTTGTCATGATTTCTTCACGAAAACACGTTTTCCTATAATGGTAGGTTGAACTCTTGTAGGGGAAGCGCAGGTTTCATGAAAACAACTCAGAATGTCAAGTTATAATGAAATCTTCATTTTGTGTTAGTTTGTCATGATTTCTTCACGAAAACACGTTTTCCTATAATGGTAGGTTGAACTCTTCTAGGGGAAGCGCAGGTTTCATGAAAACAACTCAGAATGTCAAGTTATAATGAAATCTTCATTTTGTGTTAGTTTGTCATGATTTCTTCACGAAAACACGTTTTCCTATAATGGCAGGTTGAACTCTTGTAGGGGAAGCGCAGGTTTCATGAAAACAACTCAGAATGTCAAGTTATAATGAAATCTTCATTTTGTGTTAGTTTGTCATGATTTCTTCACGAAAACACGTTTTTCTATAATGGTAGGTTGAACTCTTATAGGGGAAGCGCAGGTTTCATGAAAACAACTCAGAATGTCAAGTTATAATGAAATCTTCATTTTGTGTTAGTTTGTCATGATTTCTTCACGAAAACACGTTTTCCAATAATGGTAGGTTGAACTCTTGTAGGGGAAGCGCAGGTTTCATGAAAACAACTCAGAATGTCAAGTTATAATGAAATCTTCATTTTGTGTTAGTTTGTCATGATTTCTTCACGAAAACACGTTTTCCTATAATGGTAGGTTGAACTCTTATAGGGGAAGCGCAGGTTTCATGAAAACAACTCAGAATGTCAAGTTATAATGAAATCTTCATTTTGTGTTAGTTTGTCATGATTTCTTCACGAAAACACGTTTTCCAATAATGGTAGGTTGAACTCTTGTAGGGGAAGCGCAGGTTTCATGAAAACAACTCAGAATGTCAAGTTATAATGAAATCTTCATTTTGTGTTAGTTTGTCATGATTTCTTCACGAAAACACGTTTTCCTATAATGGTAGGTTGAACTCTTATAGGGGAAGCGCAGGTTTCATGAAAACAACACAGAATGTCAAGTTATAATGAATCTTCATTTTGTGTTAGTTTGTCATGATTTCTTCACGAAAACACGTTTTCCAATAATGGTAGGTTGAACTCTTGTAGGGGAAGCGCAGGTTTCATGAAAACAACTCAGAATGTCAAGTTATAATGAAATCTTCATTTTGTGTTAGTTTGTCATGATTTCTTCACGAAAACACGTTTTCCTATAATGGTAGGTTGAACTCTTATAGGGGAAGCGCAGGTTTCATGAAAACAACACAGAATGTCAAGTTATAATGAAATCTTCATTTTGTGTTAGTTTGTCATGATTTCTTCACGAAAACACGTTTTCCTATAATGGTAGGTTGAACTCTTGTAGGGGAAGCGCAGGTTTCATGAAAACAACTCAGAATGTCAAGTTATAATGAAATCTTCATTTTGTGTTAGTTTGTCATGATTTCTTCACGAAAACACGTTTTCCTATAATGGTAGGTTGAACTCTTGTAGGGGAAGCGCAAGTTTCATGAAAACAACTCAGAATGTCAAGTTATAATGAAATCTTCATTTTGTGTTAGTTTGTCATGATTTCTTCACGAAAACACGTTTTCCTATAATGGCAGGTTGAACTCTTGTAGGGGAAGCGCAGGTTTCATGAAAACAACTCAGAATGTCAAGTTATAATGAAATCTTCATTTTGTGTTAGTTTGTCATGATTTCTTCACGAAAACACGTTTTCTATAATGGTAGGTTGAACTCTTATAGGGGAAGCGCAGGTTTCATGAAAACAACTCAGAATGTCAAGTTATAATGAAATCTTCATTTTGTGTTAGTTTGTCATGATTTCTTCACGAAAACACGTTTTTCTATAATGGTAGGTTGAACTCTTCTAGGGGAAGCGCAGGTTTCATGAAAACAACTCAGAATGTCAAGTTATAATGAAATCTTCATTTTGTGTTAGTTTGTCATGATTTCTTCACGAAAACACGTTTTCCTATAATGGTAGGTTGAACTCTTATAGGGGAAGCGCAGGTTTCATGAAAACAACTCAGAATGTCAAGTTATAATGAAATCTTCATTTTGTGTTAGATTGTCATGATTTCTTCACGAAAACACGTTTTCCTATAATGGTAGGTTGATCTCTTGTAGGGGAAGCGCAGGTTTCATGAAAACAACTCAGAATGTCAAGTTATAATGAAATCTTCATTTTGTGTTAGTTTGTCATGATTTCTTCACGAAAACACGTTTTCCTATAATGGTAGGTTGAACTCTTATAGGGGAAGCGCAGGTTTCATGAAAACAACTCAGAATGTCAAGTTATAATGAAATCTTCATTTTGTGTTAGTTTGTCATGATTTCTTCACGAAAACACGTTTTCCTATAATGGTAGGTTGAACTCTTATAGGGGAAGCGCAGGTTTCATGAAAACAACTCAGAATGTCAAGTTATAATGAAATCTTCATTTTGTGTTAGTTTGTCATGATTTCTTCACGAAAACACGTTTTCCTATAATGGTAGGTTGAACTCTTGTAGGGGAAGCGCAGGTTTCATGAAAACAACTCAGAATGTCAAGTTATAATGAAATCTTCATTTTGTGTTAGTTTGTCATGATTTCTTCACGAAAACACGTTTTCCTATAATGGTAGGTTGAACTCTTGTAGGGGAAGCGCAGGTTTCATGAAAACAACTCAGAATGTCAAGTTATAATGAAATCTTCATTTTGTGTTAGTTTGTCATGATTTCTTCACGAAAACACGTTTTCCTATAATGGTAGGTTGAACTCTTGTAGGGGAAGCGCAGGTTTCATGAAAACAACTCAGAATGTCAAGTTATAATGAAATCTTCATTTTGTGTTAGTTTGTCATGATTTCTTCACGAAAACACGTTTTCCTATAATGGCAGGTTGAACTCTTGTAGGGGAAGCGCAGGTTTCATGAAAACAACTCAGAATGTCAAGTTATAATGAAATCTTCATTTTGTGTTAGTTTGTCATGATTTCTTCACGAAAACACGTTTTTCTATAATGGTAGGTTGAACTCTTATAGGGGAAGCGCAGGTTTCATGAAAACAACTCAGAATGTCAAGTTATAATGAAATCTTCATTTTGTGTTAGTTTGTCATGATTTCTTCACGAAAACACGTTTTCCTATAATGGTAGGTTGAACTCTTATAGGGGAAGCGCAGGTTTCATGAAAACAACACAGAATGTCAAGTTATAATTAAATCTTCATTTTGTGTTAGTTTGTCATGATTTCTTCACGAAAACACGTTTTCCTATAATGGTAGGTTGAACTCTTGTAGGGGAAGCGCAGGTTTCATGAAAACAACTCAGAATGTCAAGTTATAATGAAATCTTCATTTTGTGTTAGTTTGTCATGATTTCTTCACGAAAACACGTTTTTCTATAATGGTAGGTTGAACTCTTATAGGGGAAGCGCAGGTTTCATGAAAACAACTCAGAATGTCAAGTTATAATGAAATCTTCATTTTGTGTTAGTTTGTCATGATTTCTTCACGAAAACACGTTTTCCTATAATGGTAGGTTGAACTCTTGTAGGGGAAGCGCAGGTTTCATGAAAACAACTCAGAATGTCAAGTTATAATGAAATCTTCATTTTGTGTTAGTTTGTCATGATTTCTTCACGAAAACACGTTTTCCTATAATGGCAGGTTGAACTCTTGTAGGGGAAGCGCAGGTTTCATGAAAACAACTCAGAATGTCAAGTTATAATGAAATCTTCATTTTGTGTTAGTTTGTCATGATTTCTTCACGAAAACACGTTTTCCTATAATGGCAGGTTGAACTCTTGTAGGGGAAGCGCAGGTTTCATGAAAACAACTCAGAATGTCAAGTTATAATGAAATCTTCATTTTGTGTTAGTTTGTCATGATTTCTTCACGAAAACACGTTTTTCTATAATGGTAGGTTGAACTCTTCTGGGGGAAGCGCAGGTTTCATGAAAACAACTCAGAATGTCAAGTTATAATGAAATCTTCATTTTGTGTTAGTTTGTCATGATTTCTTCACGAAAACACGTTTTCCTATAATGGTAGGTTGAACTCTTGTAGGGGAAGCGCAGGTTTCATGAAAACAACTCAGAATGTCAAGTTATAATGAAATCTTCATTTTGTGTTAGTTTGTCATGATTTCTTCACGAAAACACGTTTTCCTATAATGGTAGGTTGAACTCTTGTAGGGGAAGCGCAGGTTTCATGAAAACAACTCAGAATGTCAAGTTATAATGAAATCTTCATTTTGTGTTAGTTTGTCATGATTTCTTCACGAAAACACGTTTTCCTATAATGGCAGGTTGAACTCTTGTAGGGGAAGCGCAGGTTTCATGAAAACAACTCAGAATGTCAAGTTATAATGAAATCTTCATTTTGTGTTAGTTTGTCATGATTTCTTCACGAAAACACGTTTTTCTATAATGGTAGGTTGAACTCTTATAGGGGAAGCGCAGGTTTCATGAAAACAACTCAGAATGTCAAGTTATAATGAAATCTTCATTTTGTGTTAGTTTGTCATGATTTCTTCACGAAAACACGTTTTCCTATAATGGTAGGTTGAACTCTTATAGGGGAAGCGCAGGTTTCATGAAAACAACACAGAATGTCAAGTTATAATTAAATCTTCATTTTGTGTTAGTTTGTCATGATTTCTTCACGAAAACACGTTTTCCTATAATGGTAGGTTGAACTCTTGTAGGGGAAGCGCAGGTTTCATGAAAACAACTCAGAATGTCAAGTTATAATGAAATCTTCATTTTGTGTTAGTTTGTCATGATTTCTTCACGAAAACACGTTTTTCTATAATGGTAGGTTGAACTCTTATAGGGGAAGCGCAGGTTTCATGAAAACAACTCAGAATGTCAAGTTATAATGAAATCTTCATTTTGTGTTAGTTTGTCATGATTTCTTCACGAAAACACGTTTTCCTATAATGGTAGGTTGAACTCTTGTAGGGGAAGCGCAGGTTTCATGAAAACAACTCAGAATGTCAAGTTATAATGAAATCTTCATTTTGTGTTAGTTTGTCATGATTTCTTCACGAAAACACGTTTTCCTATAATGGCAGGTTGAACTCTTGTAGGGGAAGCGCAGGTTTCATGAAAACAACTCAGAATGTCAAGTTATAATGAAATCTTCATTTTGTGTTAGTTTGTCATGATTTCTTCACGAAAACACGTTTTTCTATAATGGTAGGTTGAACTCTTCTGGGGGAAGCGCAGGTTTCATGAAAACAACTCAGAATGTCAAGTTATAATGAAATCTTCATTTTGTGTTAGTTTGTCATGATTTCTTCACGAAAACACGTTTTCCTATAATGGTAGGTTGAACTCTTGTAGGGGAAGCGCAGGTTTCATGAAAACAACTCAGAATGTCAAGTTATAATGAAATCTTCATTTTGTGTTAGTTTGTCATGATTTCTTCACGAAAACACGTTTTTCTATAATGGTAGGTTGAACTCTTATAGGGGAAGCGCAGGTTTCATGAAAACAACTCAGAATGTCAAGTTATAATGAAATCTTCATTTTGTGTTAGTTTGTCATGATTTCTTCACGAAAACACGTTTTCCAATAATGGTAGGTTGAACTCTTGTAGGGGAAGCGCAGGTTTCATGAAAACAACTCAGAATGTCAAGTTATAATGAAATCTTCATTTTGTGTTAGTTTGTCATGATTTCTTCACGAAAACACGTTTTTCTATAATGGTAGGTTGAACTCTTATAGGGGAAGCGCAGGTTTCATGAAAACAACTCAGAATGTCAAGTTATAATGAAATCTTCATTTTGTGTTAGTTTGTCATGATTTCTTCACGAAAACACGTTTTCCAATAATGGTAGGTTGAACTCTTGTAGGGGAAGCGCAGGTTTCATGAAAACAACTCAGAATGTCAAGTTATAATGAAATCTTCATTTTGTGTTAGTTTGTCATGATTTCTTCACGAAAACACGTTTTCCAATAATGGTAGGTTGAACTCTTATAGGGGAAGCGCAGGTTTCATGAAAACAACTCAGAATGTCAAGTTATAATGAAATCTTCATTTTGTGTTAGTTTGTCATGATTTCTTCACGAAAACACGTTTTCCTATAATGGTAGGTTGAACTCATGTAGGGGAAGCGCAGGTTTCATGAAAACAACTCAGAATGTCAAGTTATAATGAAATCTTCATTTTGTGTTAGTTTGTCATGATTTCTTCACGAAAACACGTTTTCCTATAATGGCAGGTTGAACTCTTGTAGGGGAAGCGCAGGTTTCATGAAAACAACTCAGAATGTCAAGTTATAATGAAATCTTCATTTTGTGTTAGTTTGTCATGATTTCTTCACGAAAACACGTTTTTCTATAATGGTAGGTTGAACTCTTATAGGGGAAGCGCAGGTTTCATGAAAACAACTCAGAATGTCAAGTTATAATGAAATCTTCATTTTGTGTTAGTTTGTCATGATTTCTTCACGAAAACACGTTTTCCTATAATGGTAGGTTGAACTCTTATAGGGGAAGCGCAGGTTTCATGAAAACAACACAGAATGTCAAGTTATAATGAAATCTTCATTTTGTGTTAGTTTGTCATGATTTCTTCACGAAAACACGTTTTCCTATAATGGTAGGTTGAACTCTTGTAGGGGAAGCGCAGGTTTCATGAAAACAACTCAGAATGTCAAGTTATAATGAAATCTTCATTTTGTGTTAGTTTGTCATGATTTCTTCACGAAAACACGTTTTTCTATAATGGTAGGTTGAACTCTTATAGGGGAAGCGCAGGTTTCATGAAAACAACTCAGAATGTCAAGTTATAATGAAATCTTCATTTTGTGTTAGTTTGTCATGATTTCTTCACGAAAACACGTTTTCCTATAATGGTAGGTTGAACTCTTCTAGGGGAAGCGCAGGTTTCATGAAAACAACTCAGAATGTCAAGTTATAATGAAATCTTCATTTTGTGTTAGTTTGTCATGATTTCTTCACGAAAACACGTTTTCCTATAATGGCAGGTTGAACTCTTGTAGGGGAAGCGCAGGTTTCATGAAAACAACTCAGAATGTCAAGTTATAATGAAATCTTCATTTTGTGTTAGTTTGTCATGATTTCTTCACGAAAACACGTTTTTCTATAATGGTAGGTTGAACTCTTCTAGGGGAAGCGCAGGTTTCATGAAAACAACTCAGAATGTCAAGTTATAATGAAATCTTCATTTTGTGTTAGTTTGTCATGATTTCTTCACGAAAACACGTTTTCCTATAATGGTAGGTTGAACTCTTATAGGGGAAGCGCAGGTTTCATGAAAACAACTCAGAATGTCAAGTTATAATGAAATCTTCATTTTGTGTTAGATTGTCATGATTTCTTCACGAAAACACGTTTTCCTATAATGGCAGGTTGAACTCTTGTAGGGGAAGCGCAGGTTTCATGAAAACAACTCAGAATGTCAAGTTATAATGAAATCTTCATTTTGTGTTAGTTTGTCATGATTTCTTCACGAAAACACGTTTTTCTATAATGGTAGGTTGAACTCTTATAGGGGAAGCGCAGGTTTCATGAAAACAACTCAGAATGTCAAGTTATAATGAAATCTTCATTTTGTGTTAGTTTGTCATGATTTCTTCACGAAAACACGTTTTCCTATAATGGTAGGTTGAACTCTTCTAGGGGAAGCGCAGGTTTCATGAAAACAACTCAGAATGTCAAGTTATAATGAAATCTTCATTTTGTGTTAGTTTGTCATGATTTCTTCACGAAAACACGTTTTCCTATAATGGCAGGTTGAACTCTTGTAGGGGAAGCGCAGGTTTCATGAAAACAACTCAGAATGTCAAGTTATAATGAAATCTTCATTTTGTGTTAGTTTGTCATGATTTCTTCACGAAAACACGTTTTCCTATAATGGTAGGTTGAACTCTTATAGGGGAAGCGCAGGTTTCATGAAAACAACTCAGAATGTCAAGTTATAATGAAATCTTCATTTTGTGTTAGTTTGTCATGATTTCTTCACGAAAACACGTTTTCCTATAATGGTAGGTTGAACTCTTATAGGGGAAGCGCAGGTTTCATGAAAACAACACAGAATGTCAAGTTATAATTAAATCTTCATTTTGTGTTAGTTTGTCATGATTTCTTCACGAAAACACGTTTTCCTATAATGGTAGGTTGAACTCTTGTAGGGGAAGCGCAGGTTTCATGAAAACAACTCAGAATGTCAAGTTATAATGAAATCTTCATTTTGTGTTAGTTTGTCATGATTTCTTCACGAAAACACGTTTTTCTATAATGGTAGGTTGAACTCTTATAGGGGAAGCGCAGGTTTCATGAAAACAACTCAGAATGTCAAGTTATAATGAAATCTTCATTTTGTGTTAGTTTGTCATGATTTCTTCACGAAAACACGTTTTCCTATAATGGTAGGTTGAACTCTTCTAGGGGAAGCGCAGGTTTCATGAAAACAACTCAGAATGTCAAGTTATAATGAAATCTTCATTTTGTGTTAGTTTGTCATGATTTCTTCACGAAAACACGTTTTCCTATAATGGCAGGTTGAACTCTTGTAGGGGAAGCGCAGGTTTCATGAAAACAACTCAGAATGTCAAGTTATAATGAAATCTTCATTTTGTGTTAGTTTGTCATGATTTCTTCACGAAAACACGTTTTTCTATAATGGTAGGTTGAACTCTTATAGGGGAAGCGCAGGTTTCATGAAAACAACTCAGAATGTCAAGTTATAATGAAATCTTCATTTTGTGTTAGTTTGTCATGATTTCTTCACGAAAACACGTTTTCCAATAATGGTAGGTTGAACTCTTGTAGGGGAAGCGCAGGTTTCATGAAAACAACTCAGAATGTCAAGTTATAATGAAATCTTCATTTTGTGTTAGTTTGTCATGATTTCTTCACGAAAACACGTTTTCCTATAATGGTAGGTTGAACTCTTATAGGGGAAGCGCAGGTTTCATGAAAACAACACAGAATGTCAAGTTATAATGAAATCTTCATTTTGTGTTAGTTTGTCATGATTTCTTCACGAAAACACGTTTTCCTATAATGGTAGGTTGAACTCTTGTAGGGGAAGCGCAGGTTTCATGAAAACAACTCAGAATGTCAAGTTATAATGAAATCTTCATTTTGTGTTAGTTTGTCATGATTTCTTCACGAAAACACGTTTTTCTATAATGGTAGGTTGAACTCTTGTAGGGGAAGCGCAGGTTTCATGAAAACAACTCAGAATGTCAAGTTATAATGAAATCTTCATTTTGTGTTAGTTTGTCATGATTTCTTCACGAAAACACGTTTTCCTATAATGGTAGGTTGAACTCTTCTAGGGGAAGCGCAGGTTTCATGAAAACAACTCAGAATGTCAAGTTATAATGAAATTTTCATTTTGTGTTAGTTTGTCATGATTTCTTCACGAAAACACGTTTTCCTATAATGGCAGGTTGAACTCTTGTAGGGGAAGCGCAGGTTTCATGAAAACAACTCAGAATGTCAAGTTATAATGAAATCTTCATTTTGTGTTAGTTTGTCATGATTTCTTCACGAAAACACGTTTTTCTATAATGGTAGGTTGAACTCTTCTAGGGGAAGCGCAGGTTTCATGAAAACAACTCAGAATGTCAAGTTATAATGAAATCTTCATTTTGTGTTAGTTTGTCATGATTTCTTCACGAAAACACGTTTTCCTATAATGGTAGGTTGAACTCTTATAGGGGAAGCGCAGGTTTCATGAAAACAACTCAGAATGTCAAGTTATAATGAAATCTTCATTTTGTGTTAGATTGTCATGATTTCTTCACGAAAACACGTTTTCCTATAATGGTAGGTTGATCTCTTGTAGGGGAAGCGCAGGTTTCATGAAAACAACTCAGAATGTCAAGTTATAATGAAATCTTCATTTTGTGTTAGTTTGTCATGATTTCTTCACGAAAACACGTTTTCCTATAATGGTAGGTTGAACTCTTATAGGGGAAGCGCAGGTTTCATGAAAACAACTCAGAATGTCAAGTTATAATGAAATCTTCATTTTGTGTTAGTTTGTCATGATTTCTTCACGAAAACACGTTTTCCTATAATGGTAGGTTGAACTCTTGTAGGGGAAGCGCAGGTTTCATGAAAACAACTCAGAATGTCAAGTTATAATGAAATCTTCATTTTGTGTTAGTTTGTCATGATTTCTTCACGAAAACACGTTTTCCTATAATGGTAGGTTGAACTCTTGTAGGGGAAGCGCAGGTTTCATGAAAACAACTCAGAATGTCAAGTTATAATGAAATCTTCATTTTGTGTTAGTTTGTCATGATTTCTTCACGAAAACACGTTTTCCTATAATGGTAGGTTGAACTCTTGTAGGGGAAGCGCAGGTTTCATGAAAACAACTCAGAATGTCAAGTTATAATGAAATCTTCATTTTGTGTTAGTTTGTCATGATTTCTTCACGAAAACACGTTTTCCTATAATGGTAGGTTGAACTCTTGTAGGGGAAGCGCAGGTTTCATGAAAACAACTCAGAATGTCAAGTTATAATGAAATCTTCATTTTGTGTTAGTTTGTCATGATTTCTTCACGAAAACACGTTTTCCTATAATGGTAGGTTGAACTCTTGTAGGGGAAGCGCAGGTTTCATGAAAACAACTCAGAATGTCAAGTTATAATGAAATCTTCATTTTGTGTTAGTTTGTCATGATTTCTTCACGAAAACACGTTTTCCTATAATGGCAGGTTGAACTCTTGTAGGGGAAGCGCAGGTTTCATGAAAACAACTCAGAATGTCAAGTTATAATGAAATCTTCATTTTGTGTTAGTTTGTCATGATTTCTTCACGAAAACACGTTTTTCTATAATGGTAGGTTGAACTCTTGTAGGGGAAGCGCAGGTTTCATGAAAACAACTCAGAATGTCAAGTTATAATGAAATCTTCATTTTGTGTTAGTTTGTCATGATTTCTTCACGAAAACACGTTTTCCTATAATGGTAGGTTGAACTCTTATAGGGGAAGCGCAGGTTTCATGAAAACAACACAGAATGTCAAGTTATAATTAAATCTTCATTTTGTGTTAGTTTGTCATGATTTCTTCACGAAAACACGTTTTCCTATAATGGTAGGTTGAACTCTTGTAGGGGAAGCGCAGGTTTCATGAAAACAACTCAGAATGTCAAGTTATAATGAAATCTTCATTTTGTGTTAGTTTGTCATGATTTCTTCACGAAAACACGTTTTTCTATAATGGTAGGTTGAACTCTTGTAGGGGAAGCGCAGGTTTCATGAAAACAACTCAGAATGTCAAGTTATAATGAAATCTTCATTTTGTGTTAGTTTGTCATGATTTCTTCACGAAAACACGTTTTCCTATAATGGTAGGTTGAACTCTTGTAGGGGAAGCGCAGGTTTCATGAAAACAACTCAGAATGTCAAGTTATAATGAAATCTTCATTTTGTGTTAGTTTGTCATGATTTCTTCACGAAAACACGTTTTCCAATAATGGTAGGTTGAACTCTTGTAGGGGAAGCGCAGGTTTCATGAAAACAACTCAGAATGTCAAGTTATAATGAAATCTTCATTTTGTGTTAGTTTGTCATGATTTCTTCACGAAAACACGTTTTTCTATAATGGTAGGTTGAACTCTTATAGGGGAAGCGCAGGTTTCATGAAAACAACTCAGAATGTCAAGTTGTAATGAAATCTTCATTTTGTGTTAGTTTGTCATGATTTCTTCACGAAAACACGTTTTCCAATAATGGTAGGTTGAACTCTTGTAGGGGAAGCGCAGGTTTCATGAAAACAACTCAGAATGTCAAGTTATAATGAAATCTTCATTTTGTGTTAGTTTGTCATGATTTCTTCACGAAAACACGTTTTCCTATAATGGTAGGTTGAACTCTTGTAGGGGAAGCGCAGGTTTCATGAAAACAACTCAGAATGTCAAGTTATAATGAAATCTTCATTTTGTGTTAGTTTGTCATGATTTCTTCACGAAAACACGTTTTCCTATAATGGTAGGTTGAACTCTTGTAGGGGAAGCGCAGGTTTCATGAAAACAACTCAGAATGTCAAGTTATAATGAAATCTTCATTTTGTGTTAGTTTGTCATGATTTCTTCACGAAAACACGTTTTCCTATAATGGTAGGTTGAACTCTTGTAGGGGAAGCGCAGGTTTCATGAAAACAACTCAGAATGTCAAGTTATAATGAAATCTTCATTTTGTGTTAGTTTGTCATGATTTCTTCACGAAAACACGTTTTCCTATAATGGTAGGTTGAACTCTTGTAGGGGAAGCGCAGGTTTCATGAAAACAACTCAGAATGTCAAGTTATAATGAAATCTTCATTTTGTGTTAGTTTGTCATGATTTCTTCACGAAAACACGTTTTCCTATAATGGCAGGATGAACTCTTGTAGGGGAAGCGCAGGTTTCATGAAAACAACTCAGAATGTCAAGTTATAATGAAATCTTCATTTTGTGTTAGTTTGTCATGATTTCTTCACGAAAACACGTTTTTCTATAATGGTAGGTTGAACTCTTATAGGGGAAGCGCAGGTTTCATGAAAACAACTCAGAATGTCAAGTTATAATGAAATCTTCATTTTGTGTTAGTTTGTCATGATTTCTTCACGAAAACACGTTTTCCTATAATGGTAGGTTGAACTCTTATAGGGGAAGCGCAGGTTTCATGAAAACAACTCAGAATGTCAAGTTATAATGAAATCTTCATTTTGTGTTAGTTTGTCATGATTTCTTCACGAAAACACGTTTTCCTATAATGGTAGGTTGAACTCTTGTAGGGGAAGCGCAGGTTTCATGAAAACAACTCAGAATGTCAAGTTATAATGAAATCTTCATTTTGTGTTAGTTTGTCATGATTTCTTCACGAAAACACGTTTTCCTATAATGGTAGGTTGAACTCTTGTAGGGGAAGCGCAGGTTTCATGAAAACAACTCAGAATGTCAAGTTATAATGAAATCTTCATTTTGTGTTAGTTTGTCATGATTTCTTCACGAAAACACGTTTTCCTATAATGGCAGGTTGAACTCTTGTAGGGGAAGCGCAGGTTTCATGAAAACAACTCAGAATGTCAAGTTATAATGAAATCTTCATTTTGTGTTAGTTTGTCATGATTTCTTCACGAAAACACGTTTTTCTATAATGGTAGGTTGAACTCTTCTGGGGGAAGCGCAGGTTTCATGAAAACAACTCAGAATGTCAAGTTATAATGAAATCTTCATTTTGTGTTAGTTTGTCATGATTTCTTCACGAAAACACGTTTTCCTATAATGGTAGGTTGAACTCTTGTAGGGGAAGCGCAGGTTTCATGAAAACAACTCAGAATGTCAAGTTATAATGAAATCTTCATTTTGTGTTAGTTTGTCATGATTTCTTCACGAAAACACGTTTTCCTATAATGGTAGGTTGAACTCTTGTAGGGGAAGCGCAGGTTTCATGAAAACAACTCAGAATGTCAAGTTATAATGAAATCTTCATTTTGTGTTAGTTTGTCATGATTTCTTCACGAAAACACGTTTTCCTATAATGGTAGGTTGAACTCTTGTAGGGGAAGCGCAGGTTTCATGAAAACAACTCAGAATGTCAAGTTATAATGAAATCTTCATTTTGTGTTAGTTTGTCATGATTTCTTCACGAAAACACGTTTTCCTATAATGGTAGGTTGAACTCTTGTAGGGGAAGCGCAGGTTTCATGAAAACAACTCAGAATGTCAAGTTATAATGAAATCTTCATTTTGTGTTAGTTTGTCATGATTTCTTCACGAAAACACGTTTTCCTATAATGGTAGGTTGAACTCTTGTAGGGGAAGCGCAGGTTTCATGAAAACAACTCAGAATGTCAAGTTATAATGAAATCTTCATTTTGTGTTAGTTTGTCATGATTTCTTCACGAAAACACGTTTTCCTATAATGGCAGGTTGAACTCTTGTAGGGGAAGCGCAGGTTTCATGAAAACAACTCAGAATGTCAAGTTATAATGAAATCTTCATTTTGTGTTAGTTTGTCATGATTTCTTCACGAAAACACGTTTTTCTATAATGGTAGGTTGAACTCTTATAGGGGAAGCGCAGGTTTCATGAAAACAACTCAGAATGTCAAGTTATAATGAAATCTTCATTTTGTGTTAGTTTGTCATGATTTCTTCACGAAAACACGTTTTCCTATAATGGTAGGTTGAACTCTTATAGGGGAAGCGCAGGTTTCATGAAAACAACACAGAATGTCAAGTTATAATTAAATCTTCATTTTGTGTTAGTTTGTCATGATTTCTTCACGAAAACACGTTTTCCTATAATGGTAGGTTGAACTCTTGTAGGGGAAGCGCAGGTTTCATGAAAACAACTCAGAATGTCAAGTTATAATGAAATCTTCATTTTGTGTTAGTTTGTCATGATTTCTTCACGAAAACACGTTTTTCTATAATGGTAGGTTGAACTCTTGTAGGGGAAGCGCAGGTTTCATGAAAACAACTCAGAATGTCAAGTTATAATGAAATCTTCATTTTGTGTTAGTTTGTCATGATTTCTTCACGAAAACACGTTTTCCTATAATGGTAGGTTGAACTCTTGTAGGGGAAGCGCAGGTTTCATGAAAACAACTCAGAATGTCAAGTTATAATGAAATCTTCATTTTGTGTTAGTTTGTCATGATTTCTTCACGAAAACACGTTTTCCTATAATGGCAGGTTGAACTCTTGTAGGGGAAGCGCAGGTTTCATGAAAACAACTCAGAATGTCAAGTTATAATGAAATCTTCATTTTGTGTTAGTTTGTCATGATTTCTTCACGAAAACACGTTTTTCTATAATGGTAGGTTGAACTCTTCTGGGGGAAGCGCAGGTTTCATGAAAACAACTCAGAATGTCAAGTTATAATGAAATCTTCATTTTGTGTTAGTTTGTCATGATTTCTTCACGAAAACACGTTTTCCTATAATGGTAGGTTGAACTCTTGTAGGGGAAGCGCAGGTTTCATGAAAACAACTCAGAATGTCAAGTTATAATGAAATCTTCATTTTGTGTTAGTTTGTCATGATTTCTTCACGAAAACACGTTTTTCTATAATGGTAGGTTGAACTCTTATAGGGGAAGCGCAGGTTTCATGAAAACAACTCAGAATGTCAAGTTATAATGAAATCTTCATTTTGTGTTAGTTTGTCATGATTTCTTCACGAAAACACGTTTTCCAATAATGGTAGGTTGAACTCTTGTAGGGGAAGCGCAGGTTTCATGAAAACAACTCAGAATGTCAAGTTATAATGAAATCTTCATTTTGTGTTAGTTTGTCATGATTTCTTCACGAAAACACGTTTTTCTATAATGGTAGGTTGAACTCTTATAGGGGAAGCGCAGGTTTCATGAAAACAACTCAGAATGTCAAGTTGTAATGAAATCTTCATTTTGTGTTAGTTTGTCATGATTTCTTCACGAAAACACGTTTTCCAATAATGGTAGGTTGAACTCTTGTAGGGGAAGCGCAGGTTTCATGAAAACAACTCAGAATGTCAAGTTATAATGAAATCTTCATTTTGTGTTAGTTTGTCATGATTTCTTCACGAAAACACGTTTTCCTATAATGGTAGGTTGAACTCTTATAGGGAAGCGCAGGTTTCATGAAAACAACTCAGAATGTCAAGTTATAATGAAATCTTCATTTTGTGTTAGTTTGTCATGATTTCTTCACGAAAACACGTTTTCCTATAATGGTAGGTTGAACTCATGTAGGGGAAGCGCAGGTTTCATGAAAACAACTCAGAATGTCAAGTTATAATGAAATCTTCATTTTGTGTTAGTTTGTCATGATTTCTTCACGAAAACACGTTTTCCTATAATGGCAGGTTGAACTCTTGTAGGGGAAGCGCAGGTTTCATGAAAACAACTCAGAATGTCAAGTTATAATGAAATCTTCATTTTGTGTTAGTTTGTCAT
Organism: Paramormyrops kingsleyae; assembly: GCF_048594095.1. NCBI lineage: Eukaryota > Metazoa > Chordata > Actinopteri > Osteoglossiformes > Mormyridae > Paramormyrops > Paramormyrops kingsleyae. The sequence goes on from NW_027326038.1 coordinate 85,754, forward strand.
GATTTCTTCACGAAAACACGTTTTTCTATAATGGTAGGTTGAACTCTTATAGGGGAAGCGCAGGTTTCATGAAAACAACTCAGAATGTCAAGTTATAATGAAATCTTCATTTTGTGTTAGTTTGTCATGATTTCTTCACGAAAACACGTTTTCCTATAATGGTAGGTTGAACTCTTATAGGGGAAGCGCAGGTTTCATGAAAACAACACAGAATGTCAAGTTATAATGAAATCTTCATTTTGTGTTAGTTTGTCATGATTTCTTCACGAAAACACGTTTTCCTATAATGGTAGGTTGAACTCTTGTAGGGGAAGCGCAGGTTTCATGAAAACAACTCAGAATGTCAAGTTATAATGAAATCTTCATTTTGTGTTAGTTTGTCATGATTTCTTCACGAAAACACGTTTTTCCTATAATGGTAGGTTGAACTCTTATAGGGGAAGCGCAGGTTTCATGAAAACAACTCAGAATGTCAAGTTATAATGAAATCTTCATTTTGTGTTAGTTTGTCATGATTTCTTCACGAAAACACGTTTTCCTATAATGGTAGGTTGAACTCTTATAGGGGAAGCGCAGGTTTCATGAAAACAACTCAGAATGTCAAGTTATAATGAAATCTTCATTTTGTGTTAGATTGTCATGATTTCTTCACGAAAACACGTTTTCCTATAATGGTAGGTTGAACTCTTGTAGGGGAAGCGCAGGTTTCATGAAAACAACTCAGAATGTCAAGTTATAATGAAATCTTCATTTTGTGTTAGTTTGTCATGATTTCTTCACGAAAACACGTTTTCCTATAATGGTAGGTTGAACTCTTATAGGGGAAGCGCAGGTTTCATGAAAACAACTCAGAATGTCAAGTTATAATGAAATCTTCATTTTGTGTTAGTTTGTCATGATTTCTTCACGAAAACACGTTTTCCTATAATGGTAGGTTGAACTCTTGTAGGGGAAGCGCAGGTTTCATGAAAACAACTCAGAATGTCAAGTTATAATGAAATCTTCATTTTGTGTTAGTTTGTCATGATTTCTTCACGAAAACACGTTTTCCTATAATGGCAGGTTGAACTCTTGTAGGGGAAGCGCAGGTTTCATGAAAACAACTCAGAATGTCAAGTTATAATGAAATCTTCATTTTGTGTTAGTTTGTCATGATTTCTTCACGAAAACACGTTTTTCTATAATGGTAGGTTGAACTCTTATAGGGGAAGCGCAGGTTTCATGAAAACAACTCAGAATGTCAAGTTATAATGAAATCTTCATTTTGTGTTAGTTTGTCATGATTTCTTCACGAAAACACGTTTTCCTATAATGGTAGGTTGAACTCTTATAGGGGAAGCGCAGGTTTCATGAAAACAACTCAGAATGTCAAGTTATAATTAAATCTTCATTTTGTGTTAGTTTGTCATGATTTCTTCACGAAAACACGTTTTCCTATAATGGTAGGTTGAACTCTTGTAGGGGAAGCGCAGGTTTCATGAAAACAACTCAGAATGTCAAGTTATAATGAAATCTTCATTTTGTGTTAGTTTGTCATGATTTCTTCACGAAAACACGTTTTTCTATAATGGTAGGTTGAACTCTTATAGGGGAAGCGCAGGTTTCATGAAAACAACTCAGAATGTCAAGTTATAATGAAATCTTCATTTTGTGTTAGTTTGTCATGATTTCTTCACGAAAACACGTTTTCCTATAATGGTAGGTTGAACTCTTCTAGGGGAAGCGCAGGTTTCATGAAAACAACTCAGAATGTCAAGTTATAATGAAATCTTCATTTTGTGTTAGTTTGTCATGATTTCTTCACGAAAACACGTTTTCCTATAATGGCAGGTTGAACTCTTGTAGGGGAAGCGCAGGTTTCATGAAAACAACTCAGAATGTCAAGTTATAATGAAATCTTCATTTTGTGTTAGTTTGTCATGATTTCTTCACGAAAACACGTTTTTCTATAATGGTAGGTTGAACTCTTCTAGGGGAAGCGCAGGTTTCATGAAAACAACTCAGAATGTCAAGTTATAATGAAATCTTCATTTTGTGTTAGTTTGTCATGATTTCTTCACGAAAACACGTTTTCCTATAATGGTAGGTTGAACTCTTCTAGGGGAAGCGCAGGTTTCATGAAAACAACTCAGAATGTCAAGTTATAATGAAATCTTCATTTTGTGTTAGTTTGTCATGATTTCTTCACGAAAACACGTTTTCCTATAATGGCAGGTTGAACTCTTGTAGGGGAAGCACAGGTTTCATGAAAACAACTCAGAATGTCAAGTTATAATGAAATCTTCATTTTGTCTTAGTTTGTCATGATTTCTTCACGAAAACAAGTTTTTCTATAATGGTAGGTTGAACTCTTCTAGGGGAAGCGCAGGTTTCATGAAAACAACTCAGAATGTCAAGTTATAATGAAATCTTCATTTTGTGTTAGTTTGTCATGATTTCTTCACGAAAACACGTTTTCCTATAATGGTAGGTTGAACTCTTATAGGGGAAGCGCAGGTTTCATGAAAACAACTCAGAATGTCAAGTTATAATGAAATCTTCATTTTGTGTTAGTTTGTCATGATTTCTTCACGAAAACACGTTTTCCTATAATGGTAGGTTGAACTCTTGTAGGGGAAGCGCAGGTTTCATGAAAACAACTCAGAATGTCAAGTTATAATGAAATCTTCATTTTGTGTTAGTTTGTCATGATTTCTTCACGAAAACACGTTTTCCTATAATGGTAGGTTGAACTCTTATAGGGGAAGCGCAGGTTTCATGAAAACAACTCAGAATGTCAAGTTATAATGAAATCTTCATTTTGTGTTAGTTTGTCATGATTTCTTCACGAAAACACGTTTTCCTATAATGGTAGGTTGAACTCTTGTAGGGGAAGCGCAGGTTTCATGAAAACAACTCAGAATGTCAAGTTATAATGAAATCTTCATTTTGTGTTAGTTTGTCATGATTTCTTCACGAAAACACGTTTTCCTATAATGGTAGGTTGAACTCTTATAGGGGAAGCGCAGGTTTCATGAAAACAACTCAGAATGTCAAGTTATAATGAAATCTTCATTTTGTGTTAGTTTGTCATGATTTCTTCACGAAAACACGTTTTCCTATAATGGTAGGTTGAACTCTTGTAGGGGAAGCGCAGGTTTCATGAAAACAACTCAGAATGTCAAGTTATAATGAAATCTTCATTTTGTGTTAGTTTGTCATGATTTCTTCACGAAAACACGTTTTCCTATAATGGCAGGTTGAACTCTTGTAGGGGAAGCGCAGGTTTCATGAAAACAACTCAGAATGTCAAGTTATAATGAAATCTTCATTTTGTGTTAGTTTGTCATGATTTCTTCACGAAAACACGTTTTCTATAATGGTAGGTTGAACTCTTATAGGGGAAGCGCAGGTTTCATGAAAACAACTCAGAATGTCAAGTTATAATGAAATCTTCATTTTGTGTTAGTTTGTCATGATTTCTTCACGAAAACACGTTTTCCTATAATGGTAGGTTGAACTCTTATAGGGGAAGCGCAGGTTTCATGAAAACAACTCAGAATGTCAAGTTATAATGAAATCTTCATTTTGTGTTAGTTTGTCATGATTTCTTCACGAAAACACGTTTTCCTATAATGGTAGGTTGAACTCTTGTAGGGGAAGCGCAGGTTTCATGAAAACAACTCAGAATGTCAAGTTATAATGAAATCTTCATTTTGTGTTAGTTTGTCATGATTTCTTCACGAAAACACGTTTTCCTATAATGGTAGGTTGAACTCTTGTAGGGGAAGCGCAGGTTTCATGAAAACAACTCAGAATGTCAAGTTATAATGAAATCTTCATTTTGTGTTAGTTTGTCATGATTTCTTCACGAAAACACGTTTTCCTATAATGGTAGGTTGAACTCTTATAGGGGAAGCGCAGGTTTCATGAAAACAACTCAGAATGTCAAGTTATAATGAAATCTTCATTTTGTGTTAGTTTGTCATGATTTCTTCACGAAAACACGTTTTCCTATAATGGTAGGTTGAACTCTTATAGGGGAAGCGCAGGTTTCATGAAAACAACTCAGAATGTCAAGTTATAATGAAATCTTCATTTTGTGTTAGTTTGTCATGATTTCTTCACGAAAACACGTTTTCCTATAATGGTAGGTTGAACTCTTGTAGGGGAAGCGCAGGTTTCATGAAAACAACTCAGAATGTCAAGTTATAATGAAATCTTCATTTTGTGTTAGTTTGTCATGATTTCTTCACGAAAACACGTTTTCCTATAATGGTAGGTTGAACTCTTGTAGGGGAAGCGCAGGTTTCATGAAAACAACTCAGAATGTCAAGTTATAATGAAATCTTCATTTTGTGTTAGTTTGTCATGATTTCTTCACGAAAACACGTTTTCCTATAATGGTAGGTTGAACTCTTGTAGGGGAAGCGCAGGTTTCATGAAAACAACTCAGAATGTCAAGTTATAATGAAATCTTCATTTTGTGTTAGTTTGTCATGATTTCTTCACGAAAACACGTTTTCCTATAATGGCAGGTTGAACTCTTGTAGGGGAAGCGCAGGTTTCATGAAAACAACTCAGAATGTCAAGTTATAATGAAATCTTCATTTTGTGTTAGTTTGTCATGATTTCTTCACGAAAACACGTTTTCCTATAATGGTAGGTTGAACTCTTATAGGGGAAGCGCAGGTTTCATGAAAACAACTCAGAATGTCAAGTTATAATGAAATCTTCATTTTGTGTTAGTTTGTCATGATTTCTTCACGAAAACACGTTTTCCTATAATGGTAGGTTGAACTCTTATAGGGGAAGCGCAGGTTTCATGAAAACAACTCAGAATGTCAAGTTATAATGAAATCTTCATTTTGTGTTAGTTTGTCATGATTTCTTCACGAAAACACGTTTTCCTATAATGGTAGGTTGAACTCTTGTAGGGGAAGCGCAGGTTTCATGAAAACAACTCAGAATGTCAAGTTATAATGAAATCTTCATTTTGTGTTAGTTTGTCATGATTTCTTCACGAAAACACGTTTTCCTATAATGGTAGGTTGAACTCTTGTAGGGGAAGCGCAGGTTTCATGAAACAACTCAGAATGTCAAGTTATAATGAAATCTTCATTTTGTGTTAGTTTGTCATGATTTCTTCACGAAAACACGTTTTCCTATAATGGTAGGTTGAACTCTTGTAGGGGAAGCGCAGGTTTCATGAAAACAACTCAGAATGTCAAGTTATAATGAAATCTTCATTTTGTGTTAGTTTGTCATGATTTCTTCACGAAAACACGTTTTCCTATAATGGCAGGTTGAACTCTTGTAGGGGAAGCGCAGGTTTCATGAAAACAACTCAGAATGTCAAGTTATAATGAAATCTTCATTTTGTGTTAGTTTGTCATGATTTCTTCACGAAAACACGTTTTCCTATAATGGTAGGTTGAACTCTTATAGGGGAAGCGCAGGTTTCATGAAAACAACTCAGAATGTCAAGTTATAATGAAATCTTCATTTTGTGTTAGTTTGTCATGATTTCTTCACGAAAACACGTTTTCCTATAATGGTAGGTTGAACTCTTGTAGGGGAAGCGCAGGTTTCATGAAAACAACTCAGAATGTCAAGTTATAATGAAATCTTCATTTTGTGTTAGTTTGTCATGATTTCTTCACGAAAACACGTTTTCCTATAATGGTAGGTTGAACTCTTGTAGGGGAAGCGCAGGTTTCATGAAAACAACTCAGAATGTCAAGTTATAATGAAATCTTCATTTTGTGTTAGTTTGTCATGATTTCTTCACGAAAACACGTTTTCCTATAATGGCAGGTTGAACTCTTGTAGGGGAAGCGCAGGTTTCATGAAAACAACTCAGAATGTCAAGTTATAATGAAATCTTCATTTTGTGTTAGTTTGTCATGATTTCTTCACGAAAACACGTTTTCCTATAATGGCAGGTTGAACTCTTGTAGGGGAAGCGCAGGTTTCATGAAAACAACTCAGAATGTCAAGTTATAATGAAATCTTCATTTTGTGTTAGTTTGTCATGATTTCTTCACGAAAACACGTTTTTCTATAATGGTAGGTTGAACTCTTATAGGGGAAGCGCAGGTTTCATGAAAACAACTCAGAATGTCAAGTTATAATGAAATCTTCATTTTGTGTTAGTTTGTCATGATTTCTTCACGAAAACACGTTTTCCTATAATGGTAGGTTGAACTCTTGTAGGGGAAGCGCAGGTTTCATGAAAACAACTCAGAATGTCAAGTTATAATGAAATCTTCATTTTGTGTTAGTTTGTCATGATTTCTTCACGAAAACACGTTTTCTATAATGGTAGGTTGAACTCTTCTAGGGGAAGCGCAGGTTTCATGAAAACAACTCAGAATGTCAAGTTATAATGAAATCTTCATTTTGTGTTAGTTTGTCATGATTTCTTCACGAAAACACGTTTTCCTATAATGGTAGGTTGAACTCTTGTAGGGGAAGCGCAGGTTTCATGAAAACAACTCAGAATGTCAAGTTATAATGAAATCTTCATTTTGTGTTAGTTTGTCATGATTTCTTCACGAAAACACGTTTTCCTATAATGGTAGGTTGAACTCTTATAGGGGAAGCGCAGGTTTCATGAAAACAACTCAGAATGTCAAGTTATAATGAAATCTTCATTTTGTGTTAGTTTGTCATGATTTCTTCACGAAAACACGTTTTCCTATAATGGTAGGTTGAACTCTTGTAGGGGAAGCGCAGGTTCATGAAAACAACTCAGAATGTCAAGTTATAATGAAATCTTCATTTTGTGTTAGTTTGTCATGATTTCTTCACGAAAACACGTTTTCCTATAATGGTAGGTTGAACTCTTATAGGGGAAGCGCAGGTTTCATGAAAACAACTCAGAATGTCAAGTTATAATGAAATCTTCATTTTGTGTTAGTTTGTCATGATTTCTTCACGAAAACACGTTTTCCTATAATGGTAGGTTGAACTCTTATAGGGGAAGCGCAGGTTTCATGAAAACAACTCAGAATGTCAAGTTATAATGAAATCTTCATTTTGTGTTAGTTTGTCATGATTTCTTCACGAAAACACGTTTTCCTATAATGGCAGGTTGAACTCTTGTAGGGGAAGCGCAGGTTTCATGAAAACAACTCAGAATGTCAAGTTATAATGAAATCTTCATTTTGTGTTAGTTTGTCATGATTTCTTCACGAAAACACGTTTTTCTATAATGGTAGGTTGAACTCTTCTAGGGGAAGCGCAGGTTTCATGAAAACAACTCAGAATGTCAAGTTATAATGAAATCTTCATTTTGTGTTAGTTTGTCATGATTTCTTCACGAAAACACGTTTTCCTATAATGGTAGGTTGAACTCTTGTAGGGGAAGCGCAGGTTTCATGAAAACAACTCAGAATGTCAAGTTATAATGAAATCTTCATTTTGTGTTAGTTTGTCATGATTTCTTCACGAAAACACGTTTTCTATAATGGTAGGTTGAACTCTTGTAGGGGAAGCGCAGGTTTCATGAAAACAACTCAGAATGTCAAGTTATAATGAAATCTTCATTTTGTGTTAGTTTGTCATGATTTCTTCACGAAAACACGTTTTCCTATAATGGTAGGTTGAACTCTTGTAGGGGAAGCGCAGGTTTCATGAAAACAACTCAGAATGTCAAGTTATAATGAAATCTTCATTTTGTGTTAGTTTGTCATGATTTCTTCACGAAAACACGTTTTCCTATAATGGTAGGTTGAACTCTTGTAGGGGAAGCGCAGGTTTCATGAAAACAACTCAGAATGTCAAGTTATAATGAAATCTTCATTTTGTGTTAGTTTGTCATGATTTCTTCACGAAAACACGTTTTCCTATAATGGTAGGTTGAACTCTTGTAGGGGAAGCGCAGGTTTCATGAAAACAACTCAGAATGTCAAGTTATAATGAAATCTTCATTTTGTGTTAGTTTGTCATGATTTCTTCACGAAAACACGTTTTCCTATAATGGTAGGTTGAACTCTTGTAGGGGAAGCGCAGGTTTCATGAAAACAACTCAGAATGTCAAGTTATAATGAAATCTTCATTTTGTGTTAGTTTGTCATGATTTCTTCACGAAAACACGTTTTCCCTATAATGGTTAGGTTGAACTCTTGTAGGGGAAGCGCAGGTTTCATGAAAACAACTCAGAATGTCAAGTTATAATGAAATCTTCATTTTGTGTTAGTTTGTCATGATTTCTTCACGAAAACACGTTTTCCTATAATGGTAGGTTGAACTCTTATAGGGGAAGCGCAGGTTTCATGAAAACAACTCAGAATGTCAAGTTATAATGAAATCTTCATTTTGTGTTAGTTTGTCATGATTTCTTCACGAAAACACGTTTTCCTATAATGGTAGGTTGAACTCTTGTAGGGGAAGCGCAGGTTTCATGAAAACAACTCAGAATGTCAAGTTATAATGAAATCTTCATTTTGTGTTAGTTTGTCATGATTTCTTCACGAAAACACGTTTTCCTATAATGGTAGGTTGAACTCTTATAGGGGAAGCGCAGGTTTCATGAAAACAACTCAGAATGTCAAGTTATAATGAAATCTTCATTTTGTGTTAGTTTGTCATGATTTCTTCACGAAAACACGTTTTCCTATAATGGTAGGTTGAACTCTTGTAGGGGAAGCGCAGGTTTCATGAAAACAACTCAGAATGTCAAGTTATAATGAAATCTTCATTTTGTGTTAGTTTGTCATGATTTCTTCACGAAAACACGTTTTCCTATAATGGTAGGTTGAACTCTTGTAGGGGAAGCGCAGGTTTCATGAAAACAACTCAGAATGTCAAGTTATAATGAAATCTTCATTTTGTGTTAGTTTGTCATGATTTCTTCACGAAAACACGTTTTCCTATAATGGCAGGTTGAACTCTTGTAGGGGAAGCGCAGGTTTCATGAAAACAACTCAGAATGTCAAGTTATAATGAAATCTTCATTTTGTGTTAGTTTGTCATGATTTCTTCACGAAAACACGTTTTCCTATAATGGCAGGTTGAACTCTTGTAGGGGAAGCGCAGGTTTCATGAAAACAACTCAGAATGTCAAGTTATAATGAAATCTTCATTTTGTGTTAGTTTGTCATGATTTCTTCACGAAAACACGTTTTCTATAATGGTAGGTTGAACTCTTATAGGGGAAGCGCAGGTTTCATGAAAACAACTCAGAATGTCAAGTTATAATGAAATCTTCATTTTGTGTTAGTTTGTCATGATTTCTTCACGAAAACACGTTTTCCTATAATGGTAGGTTGAACTCTTGTAGGGGAAGCGCAGGTTTCATGAAAACAACTCAGAATGTCAAGTTATAATGAAATCTTCATTTTGTGTTAGTTTGTCATGATTTCTTCACGAAAACACGTTTTTCTATAATGGTAGGTTGAACTCTTATAGGGGAAGCGCAGGTTTCATGAAAACAACTCAGAATGTCAAGTTATAATGAAATCTTCATTTTGTGTTAGTTTGTCATGATTTCTTCACGAAAACACGTTTTCCTATAATGGTAGGTTGAACTCTTGTAGGGGAAGCGCAGGTTTCATGAAAACAACTCAGAATGTCAAGTTATAATGAAATCTTCATTTTGTGTTAGTTTGTCATGATTTCTTCACGAAAACACGTTTTCCTATAATGGTAGGTTGAACTCTTATAGGGGAAGCGCAGGTTTCATGAAAACAACTCAGAATGTCAAGTTATAATGAAATCTTCATTTTGTGTTAGTTTGTCATGATTTCTTCACGAAAACACGTTTTCCTATAATGGTAGGTTGAACTCTTGTAGGGGAAGCGCAGGTTTCATGAAAACAACTCAGAATGTCAAGTTATAATGAAATCTTCATTTTGTGTTAGTTTGTCATGATTTCTTCACGAAAACACGTTTTCCTATAATGGTAGGTTGAACTCTTATAGGGGAAGCGCAGGTTTCATGAAAACAACTCAGAATGTCAAGTTATAATGAAATCTTCATTTTGTGTTAGTTTGTCATGATTTCTTCACGAAAACACGTTTTCCTATAATGGTAGGTTGAACTCTTATAGGGGAAGCGCAGGTTTCATGAAAACAACTCAGAATGTCAAGTTATAATGAAATCTTCATTTTGTGTTAGTTTGTCATGATTTCTTCACGAAAACACGTTTTCCTATAATGGCAGGTTGAACTCTTGTAGGGGAAGCGCAGGTTTCATGAAAACAACTCAGAATGTCAAGTTATAATGAAATCTTCATTTTGTGTTAGTTTGTCATGATTTCTTCACGAAAACACGTTTTTCTATAATGGTAGGTTGAACTCTTCTAGGGGAAGCGCAGGTTTCATGAAAACAACTCAGAATGTCAAGTTATAATGAAATCTTCATTTTGTGTTAGTTTGTCATGATTTCTTCACGAAAACACGTTTTCCTATAATGGTAGGTTGAACTCTTGTAGGGGAAGCGCAGGTTTCATGAAAACAACTCAGAATGTCAAGTTATAATGAAATCTTCATTTTGTGTTAGTTTGTCATGATTTCTTCACGAAAACACGTTTTCTATAATGGTAGGTTGAACTCTTATAGGGGAAGCGCAGGTTTCATGAAAACAACTCAGAATGTCAAGTTATAATGAAATCTTCATTTTGTGTTAGTTTGTCATGATTTCTTCACGAAAACACGTTTTCCAATAATGGTAGGTTGAACTCTTGTAGGGGAAGCGCAGGTTTCATGAAAACAACTCAGAATGTCAAGTTATAATGAAATCTTCATTTTGTGTTAGTTTGTCATGATTTCTTCACGAAAACACGTTTTCCTATAATGGTAGGTTGAACTCTTGTAGGGGAAGCGCAGGTTTCATGAAAACAACTCAGAATGTCAAGTTATAATGAAATCTTCATTTTGTGTTAGTTTGTCATGATTTCTTCACGAAAACACGTTTTTCTATAATGGTAGGTTGAACTCTTGTAGGGGAAGCGCAGGTTTCATGAAAACAACTCAGAATGTCAAGTTATAATGAAATCTTCATTTTGTGTTAGTTTGTCATGATTTCTTCACGAAAACACGTTTTCCTATAATGGTAGGTTGAACTCTTGTAGGGGAAGCGCAGGTTTCATGAAAACAACTCAGAATGTCAAGTTATAATGAAATCTTCATTTTGTGTTAGTTTGTCATGATTTCTTCACGAAAACACGTTTTCCTATAATGGTAGGTTGAACTCTTGTAGGGGAAGCGCAGGTTTCATGAAAACAACTCAGAATGTCAAGTTATAATGAAATCTTCATTTTGTGTTAGTTTGTCATGATTTCTTCACGAAAACACGTTTTCCTATAATGGTAGGTTGAACTCTTATAGGGGAAGCGCAGGTTTCATGAAAACAACTCAGAATGTCAAGTTATAATGAAATCTTCATTTTGTGTTAGTTTGTCATGATTTCTTCACGAAAACACGTTTTCCTATAATGGTAGGTTGAACTCTTGTAGGGGAAGCGCAGGTTTCATGAAAACAACTCAGAATGTCAAGTTATAATGAAATCTTCATTTTGTGTTAGTTTGTCATGATTTCTTCACGAAAACACGTTTTCCTATAATGGTAGGTTGAACTCTTCTAGGGGAAGCGCAGGTTTCATGAAAACAACTCAGAATGTCAAGTTATAATGAAATCTTCATTTTGTGTTAGTTTGTCATGATTTCTTCACGAAAACACGTTTTCCTATAATGGTAGGTTGAACTCTTGTAGGGGAAGCGCAGGTTTCATGAAAACAACTCAGAATGTCAAGTTATAATGAAATCTTCATTTTGTGTTAGTTTGTCATGATTTCTTCACGAAAACACGTTTTCCTATAATGGTAGGTTGAACTCTTGTAGGGGAAGCGCAGGTTTCATGAAAACAACTCAGAATGTCAAGTTATAATGAAATCTTCATTTTGTGTTAGTTTGTCATGATTTCTTCACGAAAACACGTTTTCCTATAATGGTAGGTTGAACTCTTATAGGGGAAGCGCAGGTTTCATGAAAACAACTCAGAATGTCAAGTTATAATGAAATCTTCATTTTGTGTTAGTTTGTCATGATTTCTTCACGAAAACACGTTTTCCTATAATGGTAGGTTGAACTCTTGTAGGGGAAGCGCAGGTTTCATGAAAACAACTCAGAATGTCAAGTTATAATGAAATCTTCATTTTGTGTTAGTTTGTCATGATTTCTTCACGAAAACACGTTTTCCTATAATGGTAGGTTGAACTCTTATAGGGGAAGCGCAGGTTTCATGAAAACAACTCAGAATGTCAAGTTATAATGAAATCTTCATTTTGTGTTAGTTTGTCATGATTTCTTCACGAAAACACGTTTTCCTATAATGGTAGGTTGAACTCTTGTAGGGGAAGCGCAGGTTTCATGAAAACAACTCAGAATGTCAAGTTATAATGAAATCTTCATTTTGTGTTAGTTTGTCATGATTTCTTCACGAAAACACGTTTTCCTATAATGGTAGGTTGAACTCTTGTAGGGGAAGCGCAGGTTTCATGAAAACAACTCAGAATGTCAAGTTATAATGAAATCTTCATTTTGTGTTAGTTTGTCATGATTTCTTCACGAAAACACGTTTTCCTATAATGGTAGGTTGAACTCTTATAGGGGAAGCGCAGGTTTCATGAAAACAACTCAGAATGTCAAGTTATAATGAAATCTTCATTTTGTGTTAGTTTGTCATGATTTCTTCACGAAAACACGTTTTCCTATAATGGTAGGTTGAACTCTTGTAGGGGAAGCGCAGGTTTCATGAAAACAACTCAGAATGTCAAGTTATAATGAAATCTTCATTTTGTGTTAGTTTGTCATGATTTCTTCACGAAAACACGTTTTCCTATAATGGTAGGTTGAACTCTTATAGGGGAAGCGCAGGTTTCATGAAAACAACTCAGAATGTCAAGTTATAATGAAATCTTCATTTTGTGTTAGTTTGTCATGATTTCTTCACGAAAACACGTTTTCCTATAATGGTAGGTTGAACTCTTGTAGGGGAAGCGCAGGTTTCATGAAAACAACTCAGAATGTCAAGTTATAATGAAATCTTCATTTTGTGTTAGTTTGTCATGATTTCTTCACGAAAACACGTTTTCCTATAATGGTAGGTTGAACTCTTGTAGGGGAAGCGCAGGTTTCATGAAAACAACTCAGAATGTCAAGTTATAATGAAATCTTCATTTTGTGTTAGTTTGTCATGATTTCTTCACGAAAACACGTTTTCCTATAATGGTAGGTTGAACTCTTATAGGGGAAGCGCAGGTTTCATGAAAACAACTCAGAATGTCAAGTTATAATGAAATCTTCATTTTGTGTTAGTTTGTCATGATTTCTTCACGAAAACACGTTTTCCTATAATGGTAGGTTGAACTCTTGTAGGGGAAGCGCAGGTTTCATGAAAACAACTCAGAATGTCAAGTTATAATGAAATCTTCATTTTGTGTTAGTTTGTCATGATTTCTTCACGAAAACACGTTTTCCTATAATGGTAGGTTGAACTCTTATAGGGGAAGCGCAGGTTTCATGAAAACAACTCAGAATGTCAAGTTATAATGAAATCTTCATTTTGTGTTAGTTTGTCATGATTTCTTCACGAAAACACGTTTTCCTATAATGGTAGGGTGAACTCTTGTAGGGGAAGCGCAGGTTTCATGAAAACAACTCAGAATGTCAAGTTATAATGAAATCTTCATTTTGTGTTAGTTTGTCATGATTTCTTCACGAAAACACGTTTTCTATAATGGTAGGTTGAACTCTTATAGGGGAAGCGCAGGTTTCATGAAAACAACTCAGAATGTCAAGTTATAATGAAATCTTCATTTTGTGTTAGTTTGTCATGATTTCTTCACGAAAACACGTTTTCCTATAATGGAGGTTGAACTCTTGTAGGGGAAGCGCAGGTTTCATGAAAACAACTCAGAATGTCAAGTTATAATGAAATCTTCATTTTGTGTTAGTTTGTCATGATTTCTTCACGAAAACACGTTTTCCTATAATGGTAGGTTGAACTCTTATAGGGGAAGCGCAGGTTTCATGAAAACAACTCAGAATGTCAAGTTATAATGAAATCTTCATTTTGTGTTAGTTTGTCATGATTTCTTCACGAAAACACGTTTTCCTATAATGGTAGGTTGAACTCTTGTAGGGGAAGCGCAGGTTTCATGAAAACAACTCAGAATGTCAAGTTATAATGAAATCTTCATTTTGTGTTAGTTTGTCATGATTTCTTCACGAAAACACGTTTTCCTATAATGGTAGGTTGAACTCTTATAGGGGAAGCGCAGGTTTCATGAAAACAACTCAGAATGTCAAGTTATAATGAAATCTTCATTTTGTGTTAGTTTGTCATGATTTCTTCACGAAAACACGTTTTCCTATAATGGTAGGTTGAACTCTTATAGGGGAAGCGCAGGTTTCATGAAAACAACTCAGAATGTCAAGTTATAATGAAATCTTCATTTTGTGTTAGTTTGTCATGATTTCTTCACGAAAACACGTTTTCCTATAATGGTAGGTTGAACTCTTGTAGGGGAAGCGCAGGTTTCATGAAAACAACTCAGAATGTCAAGTTATAATGAAATCTTCATTTTGTGTTAGTTTGTCATGATTTCTTCACGAAAACACGTTTTCCTATAATGGTAGGTTGAACTCTTATAGGGGAAGCGCAGGTTTCATGAAAACAACTCAGAATGTCAAGTTATAATGAAATCTTCATTTTGTGTTAGTTTGTCATGATTTCTTCACGAAAACACGTTTTCCTATAATGGTAGGTTGAACTCTTGTAGGGGAAGCGCAGGTTTCATGAAAACAACTCAGAATGTCAAGTTATAATGAAATCTTCATTTTGTGTTAGTTTGTCATGATTTCTTCACGAAAACACGTTTTCCTATAATGGTAGGTTGAACTCTTATAGGGGAAGCGCAGGTTTCATGAAAACAACTCAGAATGTCAAGTTATAATGAAATCTTCATTTTGTGTTAGTTTGTCATGATTTCTTCACGAAAACACGTTTTCCAATAATGGTAGGTTGAACTCTTGTAGGGGAAGCGCAGGTTTCATGAAAACAACTCAGAATGTCAAGTTATAATGAAATCTTCATTTTGTGTTAGTTTGTCATGATTTCTTCACGAAAACACGTTTTCCTATAATGGTAGGTTGAACTCTTATAGGGGAAGCGCAGGTTTCATGAAAACAACTCAGAATGTCAAGTTATAATGAAATCTTCATTTTGTGTTAGTTTGTCATGATTTCTTCACGAAAACACGTTTTCCTATAATGGTAGGTTGAACTCTTATAGGGGAAGCGCAGGTTTCATGAAAACAACTCAGAATGTCAAGTTATAATGAAATCTTCATTTTGTGTTAGTTTGTCATGATTTCTTCACGAAAACACGTTTTCCTATAATGGTAGGTTGAACTCATGTAGGGGAAGCGCAGGTTTCATGAAAACAACTCAGAATGTCAAGTTATAATGAAATCTTCATTTTGTGTTAGTTTGTCATGATTTCTTCACGAAAACACGTTTTCCTATAATGGTAGGTTGAACTCTTGTAGGGGAAGCGCAGGTTTCATGAAAACAACTCAGAATGTCAAGTTATAATGAAATCTTCATTTTGTGTTAGTTTGTCATGATTTCTTCACGAAAACACGTTTTCCTATAATGGTAGGTTGAACTCTTCTAGAGGGAAGCGCAGGTTTCATGAAAACAACTCAGAATGTCAAGTTATAATGAAATCTTCATTTTGTGTTAGTTTGTCATGATTTCTTCACGAAAACACGTTTTCCTATAATGGTAGGTTGAACTCTTGTAGGGGAAGCGCAGGTTTCATGAAAACAACTCAGAATGTCAAGTTATAATGAAATCTTCATTTTGTGTTAGTTTGTCATGATTTCTTCACGAAAACACGTTTTCCTATAATGGTAGGTTGAACTCTTATAGGGGAAGCGCAGGTTTCATGAAAACAACTCAGAATGTCAAGTTATAATGAAATCTTCATTTTGTGTTAGTTTGTCATGATTTCTTCACGAAAACACGTTTTCCTATAATGGTAGGTTGAACTCTTGTAGGGGAAGCGCAGGTTTCATGAAAACAACTCAGAATGTCAAGTTATAATGAAATCTTCATTTTGTGTTAGTTTGTCATGATTTCTTCACGAAAACACGTTTTCTATAATGGTAGGTTGAACTCTTATAGGGGAAGCGCAGGTTTCATGAAAACAACTCAGAATGTCAAGTTATAATGAAATCTTCATTTTGTGTTAGTTTGTCATGATTTCTTCACGAAAACACGTTTTCCTATAATGGTAGGTTGAACTCTTATAGGGGAAGCGCAGGTTTCATGAAAACAACTCAGAATGTCAAGTTATAATGAAATCTTCATTTTGTGTTAGTTTGTCATGATTTCTTCACGAAAACACGTTTTCCTATAATGGTAGGTTGAACTCCTAAGTAGGGGGAAGCGCAGGTTTCATGAAAACAACTCAGAATGTCAAGTTATAATGAAATCTTCATTTTGTGTTAGTTTGTCATGATTTCTTCACGAAAACACGTTTTCCTATAATGGTAGGTTGAACTCTTATAGGGGAAGCGCAGGTTTCATGAAAACAACTCAGAATGTCAAGTTATAATGAAATCTTCATTTTGTGTTAGTTTGTCATGATTTCTTCACGAAAACACGTTTTCCTATAATGGTAGGTTGAACTCTTGTAGGGGAAGCGCAGGTTTCATGAAAACAACTCAGAATGTCAAGTTATAATGAAATCTTCATTTTGTGTTAGTTTGTCATGATTTCTTCACGAAAACACGTTTTCCTATAATGGTAGGTTGAACTCTTATAGGGGAAGCGCAGGTTTCATGAAAACAACTCAGAATGTCAAGTTATAATGAAATCTTCATTTTGTGTTAGTTTGTCATGATTTCTTCACGAAAACACGTTTTCCTATAATGGTAGGTTGAACTCTTGTAGGGGAAGCGCAGGTTTCATGAAAACAACTCAGAATGTCAAGTTATAATGAAATCTTCATTTTGTGTTAGTTTGTCATGATTTCTTCACGAAAACACGTTTTCCTATAATGGCAGGTTGAACTCTTGTAGGGGAAGCGCAGGTTTCATGAAAACAACTCAGAATGTCAAGTTATAATGAAATCTTCATTTTGTGTTAGTTTGTCATGATTTCTTCACGAAAACACGTTTTCCTATAATGGTAGGTTGAACTCTTCTAGGGGAAGCGCAGGTTTCATGAAAACAACTCAGAATGTCAAGTTATAATGAAATCTTCATTTTGTGTTAGTTTGTCATGATTTCTTCACGAAAACACGTTTTCCTATAATGGTAGGTTGAACTCTTGTAGGGGAAGCGCAGGTTTCATGAAAACAACTCAGAATGTCAAGTTATAATGAAATCTCATTTTGTGTTAGTTTGTCATGATTTCTTCACGAAAACACGTTTTCCTATAATGGTAGGTTGAACTCTTATAGGGGAAGCGCAGGTTTCATGAAAACAACTCAGAATGTCAAGTTATAATGAAATCTTCATTTTGTGTTAGTTTGTCATGATTTCTTCACGAAAACACGTTTTCCAATAATGGTAGGTTGAACTCTTGTAGGGGAAGCGCAGGTTTCATGAAAACAACTCAGAATGTCAAGTTATAATGAAATCTTCATTTTGTGTTAGTTTGTCATGATTTCTTCACGAAAACACGTTTTCCTATAATGGCTAGGTTGAACTCTTATAGGGGAAGCGCAGGTTTCATGAAAACAACTCAGAATGTCAAGTTATAATGAAATCTTCATTTTGTGTTAGTTTGTCATGATTTCTTCACGAAAACACGTTTTCCTATAATGGTAGGTTGAACTCTTATAGGGGAAGCGCAGGTTTCATGAAAACAACTCAGAATGTCAAGTTATAATGAAATCTTCATTTTGTGTTAGTTTGTCATGATTTCTTCACGAAAACACGTTTTCCTATAATGGTAGGTTGAACTCATGTAGGGGAAGCGCAGGTTTCATGAAAACAACTCAGAATGTCAAGTTATAATGAAATCTTCATTTTGTGTTAGTTTGTCATGATTTCTTCACGAAAACACGTTTTCCTATAATGGTAGGTTGAACTCTTGTAGGGGAAGCGCAGGTTTCATGAAAACAACTCAGAATGTCAAGTTATAATGAAATCCTTCATTTTGTGTTAGTTTGTCATGATTTCTTCACGAAAACACGTTTTCCTATAATGGCAGGTTGAACTCTTGTAGGGGAAGCGCAGGTTTCATGAAAACAACTCAGAATGTCAAGTTATAATGAAATCTTCATTTTGTGATAGTTTGTCATGATTTCTTCACGAAACACGTTTTTCTATAATGGTAGGTTGAACTCTTATAGGGGAAGCGCAGGTTTCATGAAAACAACTCAGAATGTCAAGTTATAATGAAATCTTCATTTTGTGTTAGTTTGTCATGATTTCTTCACGAAAACACGTTTTCCTATAATGGTAGGTTGAACTCTTATAGGGGAAGCGCAGGTTTCATGAAAACAACTCAGAATGTCAAGTTATAATGAAATCTTCATTTTGTGTTAGTTTGTCATGATTTCTTCAC
>NW_027326039.1:0-104295 GCF_048594095.1 Paramormyrops kingsleyae
TCTTTGTGAATTCTGCTCTAAAATAGCTGTTAATTACTACAGGAATTTTGGTGGTAATGTCTATTAAAGAATGTTTACAAATATCATAAATTAGATTAAAGAAGTAACTGGAGCAGTTGAATAGTTCTGCAGTCTCTGTCATTCAATTCAATTCAATTTTATTTATATAGCGCATTATCACAATGTCTCAATGATCTTTACATTTCTGCCTCGTAAGGACCCCCCATTGAGTAAGCCAAAGGCAATGGTGGCAAGGAAAAACTCCCTAAGAGGAAGAAACCTTGGGAGGAACCAGACCCAAAGGGGGAGCCCATCCTCCAGGGGCCAGCAGATGAGTCAAACAAACAAGATGAAATGACTAAGCTAATACAGACAAGATGAAATGACTAAGCTAATACAGGGGTTGAAATATATGTCTCAATGCAGCGGCCGACCGGTGCAGGCACGTGGTGCTTGATGCACGATGGCAGGATTAATAGACACACAGCCGCAGGGTGGATGGCGAGGCATCGTGTTGAGCCAAGGGCAGGCAGGTTGGAGGGTAGGTGCCGGAGGTGGAGGTAGTTGTCTTGCAGGCCGCAGAGGCATAAACTCTTCAACGACATTGTGCTCCATGGAGCACACCCCAGAAGGGGTGAGGGAGGAAGTAAGAATAATTGTGTATTAGCCAGAGTTGAGGAAACCAGAGGCAGTGCAAGCAAAACGATCGAGTGCAATATTCGTCTAGGCTCCGGCAGATCTGGGTATAGCAGCATGAGAAATAGGGAGAGACAGGCGGGAACACAGGCATGGGGACTCCCTGAACATCAGCACTCTAGTGTAGAGCCAGAGTGACAGCACTGACGCCTCAGTTTATCCAAAGCCAATGACACCGATCCCCACCCAGCTCTTCACCTCATACTGTTAGTCTGACTGGGAGTGAGCGACTAGCTGGAACCAGAACTAGGTTTCCTATACGCTAAGCTATACAAGTGCGTTTTTAATCTAGACTTGAAAAGCGAGAGTGTGCCTGAATCCCGCACATCCGCCGGGAGACCATTCCACAGCTGCGGAGCTCTGTAAGAGAATGCTCTGCAGCCTGCCGTAGCCCTGTCTACTTCAGGAACTAATAGATATCCTGCTCCTTGTGAACGAAGCAGGCGAGGAGGGTTGTAAGGGACCAGAAGATCATTGAGATATTGTGGTGCAAAGCCATTCAGAGTTTTGTAAGTCAATAGTAATAATTTGTAGTCAATCCTAAACTTGACCGGTAGCCAGTGCAGGGAAGTATGTAACTGGGGGGAAACGGAAAGCCCCAAAAAATCATATTATAAGTAGGCACTGTAATAGGCCTACCCTTTGTTGTCTGTATTTAAACGCCAGGAGTATTAGGAATAAAATTCATGATTTAGAGGCTCTTATCTCATCAGACTCTTATGATATTATAGCAATAACTGAAACGTGGTTGAGTGATAAGGATGGACAAGAATATAATATGGATGGTTACACATTGTTCCGTAAAGACCGTATAGGTAAGAAGGGAGGTGGTGTTGCAGTATATGTAAAGGAAAACTTGCAGGCAAGGGAGCTTACTGATATAAGTAAAAGTACGGAAGCTATATGGGTAAAATTAGATGCTACAAACTCAAATAGCCTAATTGTCGGTGTTTGTTACAGAGCACCCAATGTAGCTGTTGAGGAAAGCAGATTGTTATACAGTGATATTAGGATTATGAGCAATAAAAATGATGTGGTAGTTATGGGTGATTTTAATCTACCGGGGATGCAGTGGGACATTGTTGCTGGCTCTTCTGAAAATGAACTTGACATGGTGGGATTAGTACAGGATTGTTTTTTTACTCAGTTTGTTAACACCCCTACCAGGGGAGATGCCATTCTTGATCTTGTTTTGTCTAATAACCAGGACAGGATTGGTAAATTAGATGTTTTAGAACCACTTGACAGTAGCGATCATAACATGGTTAAATTTGAGGTTAAGTTTAGTGCCCGAAGAGCAAAGTCCAAATCAAAAATATATAATGTTAGGAAGGCTAACTTCAATTGTATGAGATTAAAACTAGAAACTGTGAACTGGACGGAGTTAATTAACAAAACTGTTGAAGAGGCATGGGGATTTTTTAAAAGCACATTATTGCAAGTACAAGAGGACTTCATACCTGTTTCTAACAAGAATAAATCAAGGAAATTGCAACCTAGGTGGTTTAATAGGGACATAAAGTATAAAGTAAGGAGGAAAAGGGCTTTGTTCCAGAGATGGAAAATAACTGATGATGACATAATAAAGCAAGAGTATCTAAATCTACAGGCTGAGTTAAAAAATGACATTAGACGAGCTAAAAGGAATGTCGAAAGGAAGATCGCATTGGAGGCTAAGGATGACGTTAAAAGTTTCTTCCAGTATTTTAACTCTAAAAGAGCTCTAAAAGCTGAAATCACTAATCTGCAGGATAGTAAGGGTCTTATAATTGAAAACGACATTGACATAGTAAATGAGTTCAATGATAGTTTTGCACGGGTATTCACTGTTGAGGACACTAGTAACTTACCAGTTCTTATTACTAATCCAACATCGTCTATAACTAATATATATATAACTGAAGCTGATGTTTTGCAAAGCCTAGCTAAGCTCAAAATAAATAAATCACAGGGCCCTGATGGCATCTTACCTATAGTGTTAAAAGAGATGAGGGATATTATTTGCCAACCCTTAACATTACTGTTTCAAAAATCCTTATCTGAAGGTGTGGTACCTTCTGATTGGAAGCATGCCAACATACTGTCACGCCCATTTTCAAAAAAGGGGATAGAAGTAATTTGTCAAACTATAGGCCAATCAGTCTAACTTGTATAACTGGTAAAGTTATGGAGGCTATAATCAAAGAGAAAATGGTAGATTACCTGGACTCAAATAACATTTTGAGGGATAGCCAGCATGGATTTAGGAGAGGTAGATCCTGTTTAACAAATCTGTTGGAGTTTTTTGAGGAAGCTACTCAGGAAGTTGATGATAAGAAGGCCTATGATGTCATCTATTTAGATTTCCAAAAGGCTTTTGATGTTGTTCCCCACAAGAGGCTCTCACTTAAACTCAAAGCGACAGGTATTTTAGGAACTGTAGCGACTTGGATTGATAACTGGTTAACGGATAGGAAGCAGCGAGTAGTTATAAGAGGCTCGATGTCACAGTGGGCCTGCGTTCATAGTGGGGTACCGCAGGGTTCAATTTTAGGACCACTTTTGTTCCTTATTTACATAAATGATATAGACACCAATATATACAGTAAACTGGTGAAATTTGCAGATGACACCAAGGTGGGTGGTGTAGCAGATACTGAACTAGCGGCTCAGCAGCTACAGCGGGATCTTAATTTAATTAGTGACTGGGCTGACACCTGGCAGATGAAATTTAACATAGACAAATGTAAGGTACTCCATGTAGGGAGCAGAAATATAAAGTACAGGTATTTTATGGGACCTACTGAAATAAAGGTAGCTGATTATGAGAAAGACCTTGGTGTGTATGTAGATGCTTCCATGTCTCATTCTCGCCAGTGCGGGGAAGCAATAAAAAAGGCCAATAGGATGTTGGGGTATATCTCCAGGTGTGTGGAGTTTAAGTCAAGGGAGGTAATGCTAAGATTATACAATTCCTTGGTGAGACCTCACCTAGAATATTGTGTACAGGTTTGGTCACCATATCTTAAAAAGGACATAGCGGCCTTAGAAAAGGTGCAGCGTAGGGCCACAAGAATGATTCCTGGTCTTAGAGGAATGTCATACGAGGAAAGGTTATTTGAGCTAAATCTGTTCAGCCTCAAGCAAAGGAGACTGAGGGGGGACATGATTCAGGTCTATAAGATTCTAACAGGTTTGGATGCTGTTCAACCGAATAGTTACTTCAGCATTAGTTCAAATACAAGAACTCGTGGCCATAGGTGGAAATTAGCGGGAGAACATTTCAAACTGGATTTAAGGAAACACTTCTTTACACAGCGTGTAGTCAGAGTATGGAATAGTCTTCCTGATAACGTAGTGCAAGCTGAATCCTTGGGTTCCTTTAAATCAGAGCTAGATAAGATTTTAACAACTCTGAGCTATTAGTTAAGTTCTCCCCAAGCGAGCTCGATGGGCCGAATGGCCTCCTCTCGTTTGTATATTTCTTATGTTCTTATGTTCTTATGTTCTTAAGACAGGATAGGGCTAATGTGATCAAATTTTTTAGTTTTTGTTAGAACTCTGGCAGCTGCATTTTGTACTAACTGAAGTTTATGTAGGGATCCAGATGGACAACCCGAAAGGAGGGCATTGCAGTAGTCCAATCTAGAAGTTATAAAGGCATGTATTAGTTTTTCTGCATCTTGAAAGGACAGCAACTTCCGAAGCTTGGCTATGTTCCGTAGATGATAAAATGCCGTACTGGTAATGCTATTTATGTGAGCACTGAAGCAGAGGTCGGAGTCTACCAGGACACCAAGATTTCTGACCACTGTTTTAAATTGAGTAGGGAGGCCGCTAGGGTTGGGGTTTACAAACTTATTGCGGGCCTCCTTAGGACCGATTAAAAGAACCTCAGTTTTTTCAGTATTTAACATGAGGAAATTCCTTGCCATCCAACAACGGATGTCTAGCAGACAGTCGGCTAAAGAAGAGAGCTGGGATGCGTCACTAGGTTTAACAGATATATACAATTGTGTATCATCAGCATAACAATGAAAATTAACACTGTAATTTCTAATTATGTTACCAAGCGGTAGCATATATAGATTGAACAGTAGGGGGCCCAGCACTGATCCCTGCGGGACACCATATCTTACTTTAGTGGCTATGAATGACTCATTTTTTACATGGACAAACTGGTAACGATCAGTGAAATACGAACGAAACCACAGTAGTGCTATCCCTTTAATGTCAATCAATGTTTCCAACCGGTCCAAAAGAATATTATGGTCTACAGTATCGAATGCTGCAGTTAGATCCAGTAAGAATAATAGCGATATACAGCCACGGTCGGAAGCCATAAGCAAGTCGTTTATCACTTTGACTAAGGCCGTTTCTGTGCTATGATTGGGTCTGAAACCAGACTGATATAGCTCGTTAGCATTATTATCTTGAAGAAAGGAGGACAGCTGGTGAGCAACAACTTTCTCAAGAATTTTAGAAATGAAGGGAAGATTTGAGATGGGTCTATAGTTTCCTAAGTCACTAGGTTCAAGATTTGGTTTCTTTAGGATAGGTCTAATAACAGCCATTTTAAAAGATTTAGGAACATATCCAAGACTAAGAGATGAGTTTAACAAGTTTAACAATGTAGTGCTAATCAGTGGTGCAATTTCCTTAAGTCGATTGGTGGGTATTGGGTCATCAAGGCTAGTAGTGGGTTTGCAAGAGGAAATTAACTGAAGGAGTTCTGTCTGCACTACAGGAGTGAAACATTCAAAGATGTTATCATTAGTACTAATAACACTAGCACTAGCAGAGGATTGGTGGTTGTGTGCAACCGTGGGCGTGCTCGTGATGGTATGTCTAATCGTGGTTATTTTATTATTAAAAAACGCAATAAAGGCATCACTACCAAGAGCTTCTGGGACATGTGAGTTTAACATTGAACGATTCTTTGTTAACCTAGATACAGTTTCAAATAGGAATTTAGGATTGGTTTTGTTATTTTCTATTAGTTTAGAGAGATACATAGACCTAGCAGTCATTAGTGCATGTCTATACTTAGACAGGCTCTCTTTCCAGGCAAATCTAAAAACTTCTAATTTTGTTGACCGCCATTTGCGTTCTAGCTTTCGTGAAGCTTGTTTAAGTTCACGTGTACGGTTAGAGTACCAGGGGGCAGGTTTCTTATCCCTATGTTTTATTTTCTTGAGTGGTGCTACATGATCAAGAGTGGTACGAAATGATTCTACCATGTTCACGGTTACCTGTTCAAGTTCATTTACACATGACACTTCAGAGGTTAGGTTAAAGGACTGTGGGAGCTGTTCCAGAAAAGTTGCAGCGGATAATGAGGCTATGGAACGTCTAGTATCGTACCTCTGGTCTGGGGCCTTAGGGGAGTTATGTTGTATTTGAAATGTTAAAAGGTAATGATCTGAAAGTAGAGGATTCTGAGGGATAATTGATATGTGTTCTACCAGGACACCATGACTAAGAATCAGGTCTAGGGTGTGGTTACAGGCATGAGTTGGCCCAGTTACATTCTGATGTACACCGACAGAGTCAAGAATGGCAGTAAATGCTTTTGTTACTGGATCACTTTCATTTTCCATATGAATATTAAAATCACCAACAATCAAGGCCTTGTCGGTAGTAACCACCAAGCTTGTTAGCTTGTCATTGCCACGCCATGACAGAATGACTCCCTAAGCAGGATGATCCCCAGACTCTGTGACACCCCGTCTGTTGGGATTCGTGTCCTTTGCTCCTGCAGGTGACCCAGTGGTGATGGGGTCAGAGCCCCAGTCCTTGGTATCTGTTTTGGTCCCAGCACCCAGCCTCCTGCCTTGGCCCAAGCCACTGGCCTACGTACCTCAGTGGATCGTCAACAGTCCACTAATTGATCCATGGAGCGATAGTGACTGGAGGAGCCCAAGGAAGAGGAAGACCTTACTGGGCTTCTTGTAGTGACGCAGACAACCTGCCCTTACTGCTCCCTCTTGTTGCCCAGAAGGTCCGGCTCCCTGGAACTCAGCCATGGAAGGCCACTCAACACATCACTTCTCTGCGACATGGTGCCTCAAAACTCTCCACAAATTCTTCCATTGACTCCCCAAAGTGCACAGCTGCTTTGCTCGCTTTCTCTGGACATTGAAATAGGAGATGGCGGAAGGCAGCTGACCTGATATCACTAAACCCAGTTCAGGTAGTGTCCAGTCCCAGTGAAATCACTGCAGCTTCGCCCTGTGGAAGAATAATTAGTTAAAATTTGTCTATTACTATTACTAATAAACTGGTCTTTGTTCATTACTGAAAATGTAATCGAAGTTCCCTTCAAATGACTCAATATTTCTTGTAGGTGATTGTGTAATCACCTGGGTTACCCCCTTAGATACTACATCCCATAATTATCGTCATCCTGACCTTCTGTAGGCATTAATCCCATGTCAGAGTGTGTCTGCACAGCTATTTCCTTCCATTCTCTCACACAAAGTGCATCACAAAGCCTCTTTTGTTCAAACCATGGCTCCCTTGTTTAATACTACAAATTCTATTGTCATCATAAGCAAATATACATGCCTTGTGCATAGTAAATCTTTTAGTGTCCAAGCAGCATAAAGAAAAATTATGATGCATTTTATTATGAGTTTTATGCTGCATATAGTAATAATAATAGAATGACTTGCTGAAGTATTTGGTGCTAAACATTCAACCGTGTGGTTTTGTCACTTCCTGTTTAAAGTGTCCACTCCCCTTTCACTCTGCCTGCTGTGTGTGAGAATAGAAACGACAGAGATAGTGAAAGTACAGAGGATGAGGAAGTGAGGGTCAGTCTCCACAGATCTGGGCTCAGTGACACACACACACATATGGATCCTCTGATGCTCCTGTTTCTTCTCATTGCTGGGCTCACAGGTGAGTGTCTCTCATTACAGTGGTACTGAGTAGAGATCTCTCTCCTGCTGCTCACACACTGTCAGCTGCAGTTTGGAGATCATGATGTCAGTTGTGAATTATGGCAGTCTTAATAAAAACATCTTTGTCTTGGAAATTGGAAATACATATTATATTCTTAGAAATGTACCCTGAATCAGGTAATTGAAACTATATACATAATATCTAAATATACTGCATGATATATATAAAGACTGTCAGTGCAGATAAACTGCTCCTGCCTCTTGTACCCTTTGGTTTTCTATGAGGCCTGTGATTGATCTTACTGGTGTCATTTCAGCAGCACAGGTGGTTATGTGAGCAGACAGCCGGGATGCCATCAGTCATTTCTGTGTGTACAGACAGAGGGGTCTAAACACCCAGCTTCATGTATTACTGCAGAAGGTCTCAGTGCTTATCAGGGGGCAAGATCAGTGTTAGGGGTCAAGGCTAAACCTGGTTGTCTTTCACTCTGCAGCAGATTTGGAGAGCTAGTTACCCTCTAGCTGGTAGAGACTGGGGGCAGCGTGGGGGCCTCACACCTCCAGGCTTGTGGTTTCGGTATCTGGCCCAGCTTTCTGTGGGCAGTTTGCATGGTCTTCCTGTATCTATGCTGGTTTCCTCTCAGTTCTCCGGTTTCCTCCCACAGGTCAATGTCTTTCCATGTAAAGGGCAGCCAATAGCGACATTTTTGCCTCTCTAGACGGCACTTCAGTGCATTCAGTCGTGCTACATGACACCTTTCTTGATGGTGAACTGTGTGCAGGTAGGTAGGTTGGTCTATCTCTCTAATCATGTCTAATCATGCAATATCAAAGAAAAGGACAGCCCCAGACAATTGATTTAATTATTGTGATAACTCAAAAAGTATTTGACAGATCTTTGGATAATAGAGGATCCGTGACTGATTTAATTTTGTGACGAAGCGCTCCAGAATTGAAGCGGTGTCACGTAGTGATGGCACATGAAAGGACAGCCATAGGTGTAGATTCAGTGAACCTGGTTACATTGAGACAAGTCGCCCAGTGTTGGGCTTTTAATAACAATGATTGTTGCATAGGTGGGAGGAGTGTGTGGGGGATACAGGTTGTTAAGGGTAGGGGTGTGTGAGTAGAGTGGGGACATTGAGTTGGATTTTCATGCCTTATAGTCAGAAGCCCATGTCTTCTGTTGCCCTTGCCGTGGTTCCCCAAAATCTCTCTGTCTCTTTAGTTTATACAGATATTAGATATCTGACTCATACCCCTGCCATCTCAGCACTGCTGACTGTTGGCTTTGAATGTGACCATGACTGCGTCTGTGTGCAGTTTGCAGGCTTCCTCTGTTCACATTGCATTTCTCCAGCTTCCAGTGCCCTGCAATGGATTGACATGCTGTTGAAGGTTTACCTCACTTTACACTGTGTGCTTCCTGCATTAGGACCTAAATAATTATACTAATGATTAAACAGCTATGGTGAAACATACGACTCTTTCAGGCGACAGTGATACCCAACTAATGTATAGCGTTTGTTTTTAAAATGAAATGAGAACAGATTAAAAGAGAGCTGAGCATCTCGATTGACTAACATTCCCACAGTGCCTCTTCAGGAGTCCTTTTAGACACCAAGTTCTGTGGTTCCAATTAGCACCATGAAGGTGCACAATGATATTCATGGGTATCATGGTCTGCAGCCAAATCACAATTATTTAACACTTTTTCTAGATTTTACATGTCTGCAGTGTTGGAACACACAATACACACAATATATATGCGGTGGGGCAACTTTTGCCCCCACTGTCTAAAAATGGGGGCATTTGCAATATTTGGGGTCACACTTTAAAAATTGTACTTAGAGCACAAAGTTTATGTTTTATGAGAGAAGAGCCCAGATTAAAATGCATACAGTAATCAGCTCCTTGTGCCAACATGAGTAAATAAGAATAATATTCCTATCAGGGGTTTTGCGAGGATGAGACTGAAGCTTTACCCTTTGTTTCTGCTGAGAGACATGCGGCGTGACTCATTTCTCTGCGCGTACAAGTTATCTTTGATCAGCGTTCATGGTTTGAGATTCAGATCGAGCTTTAGGTAATTATTTTCGAACTGGTTGGTTGGACTTCTAAGAAATTCGAGTTCTAATGAGTTCGAGAACTGAGGTACCACTGTACTAACAAATAGAAAACACAAAATACTGTACATGTATGACGTAATTGCCAGTTTATTGGTAAAATATTTTTGTTAAAGCTTTTTAAAAATTACATAATAATATAAGTGATATAAAAACCAGTGAGAATCCAAATACTATCTACAACTTCATAGAGTATTATACTCAATGCAGCCTCTGCAAATGTTTCCGGAATGTAGCCATAGCAATTTCTTCTGATGTAGCAGCAGATCTCCATCATGATCTCCAAACTGCAGCTGACAGTCTGTGAGGAGCAGGAGAGAGATCTCTACTCAGTACCACTGTAATGAGAGACACTCACCTGTGAGCCCAGCAATGAGAAGAAACAGGAGCATCAGAGGATCCATACATGTGTGTGTCACTGAGCCCAGATCTGAGGAGACTGACAATCACTTCCTCATCCTCTGTACCTTCACTGTCATGGTCGTTTCTATTCTCACACACAGCAGGCAGAGTGATGGGGGAGTGGACACTTTAAACAGGAAGTGACAAAACCACAAGGCTGAATGTTTAGCACTTCAGCAAGACATAACATCCAACCATCCATCCATCCATCTTCTATAGCTGCTTATTCTGTGCAGGATCCTGATGGCCCACAGTCTGGGCAGCAACCACTCGCAGGGAAAACACACCATTCACACACACATGCACACCTATGGTAACTCCAATAAACCTCAGCATGTTTTTGGGCTGTGGGGGGAAACAGGAGAACCCAGAGGAAACCCCACACTGACACGGGGAGAACATGCAAGTGCAGGGGGGACAATAAAACAAAATTAAAGTCTTCAGCTTGCTTGGTTTCTTGTGTCATTCATGTGACTCACAGCTGTTTTCTACAGATACACATATAAAGTGTGAAATGAAGAGCTGAGAGGGAGAGACACTGCAGAAAGCAGTGAAAGCCAGTACATACTGTCAGAGGTTACAATCTTTACGGTGTGTGTTTCTGCGTATTTCTTATCAATTGCAGGAAAACATTTTTCATGTTGCCTTTGTCCTGCAGTTTGCAGGAATAAATATTGTAATAATATTAGGAATTTTACAAATTTGGCAATATCAAATACAGTGATACCTCGGTATACGTCCTTAATCTGTTCCAGATCCTTGGACTTATACCAAACAGGATGTATACCAAACAAATTTTTCCCATAAGAAATATAAGGAAAATGATTAATCCGTTCCCATGAAAAAAAAATCCTATTGTTATTGGCATATTATATATTGATGGGGTTGTATAAAATAACTTAAACATTGCTTAATACTAAAATACATAAATATAAAAGCAATTAGATGAAACAAATGAAAAGAGAGTTATAGCGCGGGTTGTTCACTGAATGGTAGCAACTGGCGTACTGACGCTGGTGGGCAGTCGTGGCTTTGTCTTGAGAGGTAAACAAGGGAAGCGCGTGGTGTCCTGACTCATTATGACCCATACAAGTTCTAGCACATGAGTCGTATTCCAAACAAAGGCCATATACCAAACAAAATTTTCCGTGTCCAAGCAGGACGTATATCAAGTTGGACTTATTCCAAAGTGGACGTATACTGAGGTACCACTGTAATGGATAGTTGAACTTTACAAAGAATCATTGTAGCTCACTGGGTATAGAAATACATGTAAATGAAGCATGTAAGTTGATGTTATTAATGAGCTGTGTAACTTCCTTCTTTCTCACACATGAACATAAGCAGCTAAGATATTTTCAGACAGACACTTATTCTGAAAAGCAGAAATGTCGTCATACAGGATGTGAGGGTGAGACTCTGCAGAAACACTGTG
This sequence comes from Paramormyrops kingsleyae, assembly GCF_048594095.1. Taxonomy (NCBI): domain Eukaryota; kingdom Metazoa; phylum Chordata; class Actinopteri; order Osteoglossiformes; family Mormyridae; genus Paramormyrops; species Paramormyrops kingsleyae. Next base: position 11,544 of record NW_027326039.1, read on the forward strand.
TGCTGCATACAGAGGGTCTGACCTCAGGCCTTTGTTTCAGTCTTTGTTATGTTTTATACAGTTTGTTAAGTTCCACTGCAGTAGGTCCTTTTAATCTCAGTGGATCAGTAGGAAACAAGAGGCCCATTAGGATCGTGTTTCTGTGTGTGTACTCACACTTGGCCCAGTAGCCTCGCACCATGCCTGAGCAGGATTATCCCTCCTCCCACTCCCCGCTGGTCTGCGGTCACATTGCACTTAACATTTCGGGCCCCACCGCACTTGCGTCATCTTTGTATAACTTTTTGTGTTGAAGTGAAAATAGGAAACGCGCAATCGTACAGCACAGTGGAGTTTATGACTAATGTCCTTATATTGTGGCTTATTTGGGGTTGTTTTGGGCATGATGACAAACAGCCCTCATATAGATTTATCGAGTATGTAATGCAGCTATTTTTACTTATACGTGCTGCATGTATAAGAAAACAGTCCCACGTTTTACTAAATATCTAAGATTTTTGTGTTTTGCATCCAGCTGTTCCTAGACACTCTCATCAGCAGAAATTTCCAGCAAACACTGCACCTCTGCTGCAGACTAAATTGCCAGTTGCATCCTTGATGTGTCTCTAACACTGTGATGTGTATGAGTATGTGTATGAGTATGAGCATTGGTGCCTGTAATGCTGTGATGTGTAAAGGTACAGTATGTGTATGAGTATGCCTATTGGTGTCTGTAACGCTGTGATCTGTATAGGTACAGTATGTGTATGAGTATGCCTATTGGTGCCTGTAATGCTGTGATGTGTATAGGTACAGTATGTATATGAGTATGCCTATTGGTGCCTGTATCGCTGTGATGTGTATAGGTACAGTATGTATATGAGTATGCCTATTGGTGCCTGTAACACTGTGATGTGTATGGGTACAGTATGTATATGAGTATGCCTATTGGTGCCTGTAACGCTGTGATGTGTATAGGTACAGTATGAATATGAGTATGCCTATTGGTGCCTGTAACACTGTGATGTGTATGGGTACAGTATGTATATGAGTATGCCTATTGGTGCCTGTAACGCTGTGATGTGTTTAGGTACAGTATGTATATGAGTATGCCTATTGGTGCCTGTAAAGCTGTGATGTGTATAGGTACAGTATGTGTATGATTATGCCTATTGGTGCCTGTAACGCTGTGATGTGAATGGGTACAGTATGTGTATGAGTATGCCTATTGGTGCCTGTAACGCTGTGATGTGTATAGGTACAGTATGTGTATGAGTATGCCTATTGGTGCCTGTAACGCTGTGATGTGTATGGGTACAGTATGTGTATGAGTATGTCTATTGGTGTCTGTAACACTGTGATGTGTATAGGTACAGTATGTATATGAGTATGCCTATTGGTGCCTGTAACGCTGTGATGTGTATAGGTACAGTATGTATATGAGTATGCCTATTGGTGCCTGTAATGCTGTGATGTGTATAGGTACAGTATGTATATGAGTATGCCTATTGGTGCCTGTATCGCTGTGATGTGTTTAGGTACAGTATGTATATGAGTATGCCTATTGCTGTCTCTAATCCAGACCCTAATGGTGTCTAGGGGGGCAGCGTGTGGCTCAGTGGCACTGAGTGTGCAGCTCAGAGGCAGACATCCCTCCTTCATCAGCTTGAGGCCTGAGGTCAGTCTCACCTTCTGTGTCATATTTTGGTTTTATTTTATCTGTATCCATTCCTCACTGGAATACCAGGGTCTCTCTCTGCTGTGCTTTCCTTACAACTTTGCTATTTGTTTTTGTAGCACTCAATATATTAGCCCCACAATACAGTTCAGATCTGCTATTCCCAAATTAATTTAATTTTAACATAACTTTTTAAATGTGTTGCTTATTGTACATTTCAATTATTTTTTATTATCTTATTTCTTGTATGCATGTTTCCATGTAATTTTATTTATATACTTTACTGTGAATGGAGAACTTGCTAATCAGTTCTCTCTAGCCTGGAAAGCACTTTGGGTCAATTCCTGTTGATTTTAAATACGCTCTACAAATAAATGACTTGCATATGGCTGCCCTCTAATGGATAAACAAAATTCAGCTACTCAAGTCAATATTAATACATTTAACCTTAGTATGTTTTATGGCATTACTGTGAGGCTTGACTGTATTTCCCTCCTCAATGATCAGTTTAATCTAGCTGGTGAAGCTGAAGGCAGAGATGGAAATTAGTTTAGTCGTGACTTCAGAAGTTACCCTGACAAGGGATTCTGTAAAATCAGAGATAGAGCTGATGGTTGGGCTGGTCATCGCCTGCTCCTTCTGACTGATGTAGGTCTGAATGTAAAGTTTCAAACTGATTAATAGGTATTAATCTGTTTTCTAATGTTCACACAAAAAGAGCTTTTACAATGTGATTCTGCATTTGATTCCTCCTTGACTGGGGGGTAAAGAGAAATAACTAGCAAGAGAGACAGAGAGAAACTTTTCAAAGTTGAACTGATTGTCCAAAGCCTTTTTGTTGTCAAATTTTAAATCATCTATTACTCACTGTAATCCTTTCTATACCCACCTCTGTATGACTTCACAGAGCATCATTGCCAAAGAGTATTCTTAAATAAACTTCAGCTGGTACAAAATGCGGCAGCCAGAGTTCTCACAAACACTAAAAAATTTGATCACATCACCCTAGTCTTGTGGGGAAGATGGTGGCGCAGGAGGTAGTGCTATCGTTCGGCAACTGAAAGGTTGCAGGTTCGAGCCCTGGTTCCTCCTGACCCCATCAAAGTGTCCTTGAGCAAGACACTAAACCCCAAATTGCTCCCGGTGTGCAGGTTGGCACCTTGCATGGCAGCCTCTGCCACCGGTGTATGAATGTGTGTATGGATGGGTGAATGTGAGGCATAAATTGTAAAGTGCTTTGAGTACTCGTAAGAGTAGAAAAGCGCTATATAAATGCATTCCATTTACCAACAAAATAAGAGGGTTGCAGGTGAAAAAATTGAATGTAAAATTTGACAATTCAGGTTTTCAGCACCATGGACAGCAGCCTACTGTTGCTTAAAAGGCATTATTATGCTCACTTTCAGTTTATAATTTTATATTTATGATCTACTAGAATAGAGTATGCATGCTTCAGTGTTCAAAAAGCACATATTGTTTTCTCATAATGCACATCTCTATTCACCCTCTGTCTAATCCCTCCCCCAATGAGTCCAGTGTGGTTTGATTGGTCGGTTTACCCTTCATTCCCCTGTCTTTCAGTCTGCAGACAGATCCTTGCAGGTAGGCAGACAATAAGGATTGTGTTATGAGGTGACCTCATCATGTCATGGAAGTAAGGGCTGGAATTACAATGAGGTGTTTTAGGCAGATGAGAGATGAGTGGTTTCTGTGCTGAGAGTTACTCCCTTTGCTATGTACTTTGCATCTAAAGACTTTGCAGACCGTTTACATGCAGCTGAAGCCATACTGTATAACACACTAATAGAAAGGGAAAAGCATAATAGGTCCCATTTACTGAGTGTTACAGCAATATGCAATATATTATTTTATATATAAATTTCTTTTGATGTTGACCAGAAGTTATGTGATACCTCCCCCCCCAACTTATCAGATAAGTAAGAGCTGCTGTCAGCTGAGACAAGCTGGTGTGATTCGTTTCAATTCAATATTATTCGTGTCGCGCATTTTCACAACATTACATTGTCTCAAAGCACTTTACCTTATCCCTGCCCAAAGCCCACAGAGAGCAAGCCAGTGGCAAGGAAAATCTCCCTAGAAGGAAGAAACCTTGGGAGGAACCAGATTCAAAGGGGAAGTCCATCCTGCAAGTGCTGGCAGAGGAAGTGATATGAGCAAAATGGCAAAGTCCCAGTTCACACTGTCCATATTTTAAGATTAAAATGAGTAAAAAGTGGGCGGTCCTGATTTCGTGTCTTACATCACACTGCAAGATGGTCACTGATTGGTGGGCTCTAAGAGGAAGCTGTGATCTGAAAACCACAAACCATTTACATTTCATTTTGAAATATTTAAAAAATATTAATTCAATCAGAATATTTATTAAATAAAAATAATTACGAAAATACATTAAATATATATTTAAGAATTAATAAGCAACGCAATAAGACTTTTATTTTCACTAATTAATAAACCAATATTAAACTTTGACCAGCAGGTGGCAGCAAAGCACGTGTGAAGAAGAGGCCATCAGCGGTACAAAGCACTGGCTGTACAGGTTCCAACACTGCAGACAAACCTCCCTGTTTAACTGACTCCTATGGTATGACTAGACAGATTGAGCAGGGCCGCATGAGAGAGGTCTCACTGCAGTTAGTGTAACCATTTATTTTACAACTCATCTGTCTCATTCTGCTTCATAAAGGTCACACCCCACTTCCAGCTTCCTCTGACGCAAGGAGATTCGTGCACAAATGGCTACAGCTTAAACTGAAACAATAATGATATATAAAAAGACATTTCATACAAACACAGCATAACCTTGCTGATAAAGCCTTGCGGTTTGTGCATTTATTTACACTAATAGTGGGTGTATGCTAATTATATTAACAGGATTAATAAGCGTGTATACTTAATCAGAATTCCCTAAGACCCGTGCTTTGTATCGGCCCCTCCCATTTTGACAACAACAAACTACATGTCACTGCAGGGCTTTAGAGACTAACTACTCCAATAATTGCGTAGTGATATTGAAGATAGTCATCGACTACGCCCACTAATCATGGCAGCCTTAATACATATATCAACAAAAGTTTTAATACGTATTGTCTCTGTTTACGTGATAACGAAGACCTAAATATATATTTGCTTTAAATATGTGACTCATGTTACAGAAAATATAAGTAAACCATGAGGACAGAAAAGTCGCGGAATAACAGGAATGACCGACATATAGTGCCAAACAGACAAGGTGCAAAGACTGTACTCATAGTACAAACAAAGTAAACGTAGTGCACTATGTAGGGTAAGTTGTACATTTGTTTGCACTTTGCAGCTTACCTTGCGTTGACTCTTTGTAGTACGGTCCCCACGACGGTGGTGGAAATATAAGGGGCTGGTTATCAGAGGGCATGGATTTTGTGGCAGTTTCTATATTGGCGTTGCTGGTGGAGGGAGCTGCATTTGAGGGTTTGTATTCAGCAATGGCTTGAATGCCCTGTGTATTAAGGCGAACTCGCGGACGATTACATCTCTCACACAGCATAGAATTAATAAGACTTGTTCACTGTCCTCCAGTTACTGTAATATTCTGGGAAGTTGTGATTGTTCAACTCCACTGCGCACAGTTAGGAGCAACTCCAACTCCACCTAGCAAACATACGTACGAGGTGATTGAGGTATGGAATGATTCTGACCCTGTATGGACGAATCATCCCCAAATTCTATTGCGTCCATGATTCACCCATATCATTGTGCCAAGGTTGAGCAGCACAACATGTTTTTCTAAGCCTCAGATCACAAGACCAGAGGATAGTGAGGATAGCTGAGAAGATCATTAGAGTCTCTCTTCCCTCCGTCATGGACATTCGCATCACACGCTCCATCCGCAAAGCCACCAACATTGTGGATGACCCCACCCACCCCTCACATTATCTTTTCACCCTCCTAGCGTCTGGAAAAGCATTCAGGCCTTCACACCCAGACTCAGAAACATGGAGTCAGACTACTGAACTCTCAGGGACTGATCTGATACCACACACACACACACACAAACAGGTCTGTAATTATATCTTCTTCGTGGGGACTCACCATTCATTTCTATGGGGAAAACTGTAATCCCAACATGACAACCTTAACCTCTACCCAGCCCTAACCTTAACCATAAGTAACCAAACCAAATACAAGACTTCTGGCATCTTTAGTTTTTTATTGTATTGACAGATCTTTGTGGGGACCTGAAAAATACCCCCAAAGCATCAAAATAACAGGTTTTTATCACATTGCGGGGGACATTTGGTCCCCACCATGTAATATAAACCTAATCCACACACACAAACAGACACACACACACACATGTGCGTGCACACACACACACACAGATTAGGTATCTGAGTCTTTGTGGGGATTCTCCATTCATTTTTATGGGCATAACCCCAATCCTAACTATGGCAATCTTAATCCTTAATCCCTACAGTAGTAAGCAAGAAGTAACAGTAAGTAACCAAACAAAATACAAGACTTTTGGAATTATTATTCCTTTGATTGCATTCACAGAATTTTATAAAACTGAGTCAGTTTTTTCTTTTGGGGACCAAAAACATGTCCCTACAAAGTCAAATTAACGTGTTTTTATAACACTGTGGGGACATTTGGTCCCCACAACATAATATATACATGACCACCCACCCAAACACACATAGACACACACACACACACACACACACACACACACACAGACTGGCTTACCTATATAATCTATAGATTCTTGAATGAAATATCTGCAAAGCAGCTATTATGGCATGGCCTTAGGTTTGAACATGCAGTTTTTAAGGACACTGCACTAACTATAAACGAAACACTGCACTAATTCTAAAATGGTTTTATGTGAACTTTATTTAACATAGAATAAAAAAGAAATCAAACCAAAATTTAGTCTCTCGAAAAACTTGTATATGACATATATCTTCGAAATTTAAAATACCAGGATACAGAATTTGAATAACAAGAACTATAGTCTTCCTTCTCAAAAGCGTGAACAACTATCTGAAGACCTACTAGTTCCTGAATTGTTGATGTTGCCTATGAAATTCGCTGAGAGTTGACGTCGCCCTACCAAAGTCGCAAAAATGCTAATTGCGTCAACCAGCTATGGAAATACAGCGGCGGTACACCCCCAATACAGTGGTATTACGCATTACCGTAATGCTGCCTAGCAAAAACATAATGTCATAAAAAAAATTACAGACAGACATTATAGACAGAGCTGCGTGGTTTCCTATTGACAAGTAGATATATGATTTGGGGACTGAAAGGCGGCTAGATATCCAATCACGCCCAGCTACAGTAAGCACAAACTGAAGATACTACTCCTGATTGGACTAGCTTCAAATTCGTCCCGCCCTGACAAAAAATTCTTTGTTTTCATTCGTTGAACATAATGTCAATACATATCTTCATACTATTCGACCAATTAAAACTCTCGGTGGTTTACTTAGAAACAAAATAATTGCAGTTTAAAGACAAACTTTCTGACAGAGAGATGGCGCAGAGGTGAGCAGCATCTCTTCTTATGTTTCTTGCTATTTCTTCAGATTATGTTTTGTTAGCATATTTAATTCTATATTTATTTTTATGTCCTGATATAGTACATGCAAATTTTGCGGCACAATATCGTTGAAATATATATATAATTAGTTGTTTAAACTGTAGATGCTGTGGCCATTATTCTAAATATGGTTGTTTACATTTAAATGGTAAGAGAATATATTTGTGTTAAACTTAAAAACAATAAGTCTTATGGTTGATATGATTGGTTATACTCATCCGGCCTGTGATAATGCATTTCATCTGAAGATGTTATTCTGAAAAGATCGCCTATACGTTTACTTTTTAAATGTCCCATGTTCTTGAAGTAAGATTAACTTTTTGCTAGGTTCGGTATCATGGTGATGTTATAGCGTATCGAAGCAGCGTCATAATTTCGCAAGCTTTACTGTATTGTGAAGCAGTTTTAGCAATTCGGTCGTTACTGCCGGAGTAGCCTCGACGCCACGAGCAGCTAATGAAGGCTCCATCTCTTTCCATAGGCATTCTTGATGAATAGCATTTAGGAAAGAAGTTGAAAAAATACCGTGCCTAGTTTGGCTTTGCGAGTATCACATATGGCTAGTTAATTATTAGTTCTTATTTATTCACCAGAATGAGAATTGCGAGAGCTGTTTCCTGGACCAACGACCAGTACTGGGGAGCCTGGGACCTGTGGGACGAGGTGATCGACTGGGGAGATAAGGAAGGTTTGGAGGAGTACTCACCAGCGACACCCCCCACTGTCCAGACTGGGGAGGTTATGGGGGGACTGGGAGGTGTGACTGACTGGTGTAAGGGAGGGGAGGGTATGAGCATGAAAGGCTCTGAGACTCTTCAGAGCAATTACGGCCTGACATCTGAAGAGTGGGAAATTTATAAGACGTACTACCTTCAGAAAAAGAAGAAGGTCAGGAAGAATAGGAGCACTCAGGGGATAGATGAGGTAAAGGGTGCGATTAGTGGGGAAAAGGTGGAGCTGGCAGAGAGGGAAAAACATGTGGGGGTGACCTCCAGTGTACAGGTGGAGGCCACAGACCTGAATGTAGGCATTAATAAAATGCAAAATGGAAGCAAGGGGAAGCAAGGTGAGGTGGGGGTGAATGTGAAGGTGGTTAAGGTGGAGGGGGGGATAATTTCCCTGAAGGCAGAGGATACGAAAGGAAATGTGAAGGTGGAGGCTGTGCAAGTCCAAGTGTGTGAGTTTGGGCTTGCAGAAGTAAATTCTGGGGATGTAAATGTTGAGATTGTGGGGGTAGAAGTAGGGGAGGTAATTATTGAGGGTGCGGACATGGTGAGTGATGTAACCATATTGGAAATTATAGTAAATGATGTACTAGTTGAGATTATAAATAGAGAAGGAGGTCAGGAGGAAACTGGCGGTGTAGAGATAGATGTGGGTCAGGTAGAGATAGAAGAGGTAGAAGTGGTGGGGAATTAATATAAAAGTTGAGCGTGTAGAGCTCATTACATAGAGAAGAGCCAAAATACGAAAAAGATGAAGTTGTGGTTCTGCTGCTGCTGTTTAGGAAACATTAAATAATTGAAACAGTATCTAAGATAATAAATCAAGTATGATAAATTTTGAGATATGTGGAATGTTTCATAATAATGTTTAACGTTTATTAAGAAAAAAATGTATATTTCTAAGTAGATTTGTAAACTGCTCTTTAAAGTATTAATTTTCAGAATTCCAGAATTTCCAAAATCTCCAGGTAATTTAATTTGATTTCATTTTGTTTAAACTGCACACACATAAAAATGATTAGCCCTGTTATGTATTTGTGTTTTATTTATTGTTTATTTATTAAGCACCCTATCCCTCATGGATGGCATGTTGTACAGGTCACCTGTGTTCCCATAAACTTTAACTTGTCTTGCAGTCTTGTTCCCCCCACACCCTCTGCTTTTTCCCTTCCTCTGTTTCTATCTTCACTCCAGGTCCAAGACGTTTCCAGCCCACTGTCCTTGGGAAAAGCCACCATCCGTGGCCACCGCTCCGGTTTCTCTGGGCCCTCCTGCCCTGCAGGCCCCTCGGGCCCCTCTGGTTCCTGTTCCTGCCCCCGTCCATGTCCTTGCCTTGCAGGTTCCCCTTCACCCTCAGGTCCCAGGCTTGTGGTACCGACGGTGTCCCTCCCCGCCCTATGGTCCCGACAGCGCCCCACTGCCTTACCATCCTTTCGTCCTGGTCCTAGTTCTCTCTTACCCGATCGTGATCCGTTTCCTTACTCCTGCGTGGTCTTCTCCTGTCGGGTCAGCAGTCCATATGGCTCTTTGCCCCGCTTGTGTCCTCTATCTGGCCCCGTTAACGGCCGTTCTCGTCTTCCCCGGCTCCTGTAACCCACACGAAATGTTTCTTGTCCCGTGTTATCACTCGTCTGTGGACCTGTCCTGGTGTGTGATGTACGTTCTATCATCCTGGTTGTCCCTAGTCTGACCCCAGTTCTCCTAGTGGTGTCCCGTCTTGCCCCCAGAGTGCCCTGTGCTGGTGTTGCCCCTGCCTACCCTGGTCTGCCTTGTCCCCTAATGGTGTTCGGTCTCTGCGCCCTTGTCCCGCAGCAGTGCCCATCTGTTGTCTTGTCCTTGCCTCTTCCACTGTGTCTCCCATCTTAGTGTACGTATAGCCTGCTGTCTTCCCCGCTGTCCCATCTGCTCCCTCACATGCCCTGTAAAAAGTGTCCTTCAGTCCTGCGATCCTCAGTCCAGTCATTGATGTTGCTGCCTGCATGTGCTCCCCAGTGTGTCCTGTGTCTAGTGTTCTTGCCTGATCCTCCCTACCCTGTTTGGACCCCTTGTGGTCTGTTTCCTTTGCCCTTCCTGTAGTGTAGTTTTCTTTAATAAAGCCCCTTTTGGTTTTCCTCCATGCCTGTCTTAGCCTCTGTCCTTGCCCTCGACGTGACACCATTACAGTGTGACCAGGTAAATGCTTCTAGCTGGACACCACACTACTGTAAATGCTGCTGAAGGCTTACCTCAGTTTATCATTATTCCCTTCATCTTGAAAGAGAACAGCAGCAACAAGTGGGAAAATGATTAAAAAGTAAAGAACACTGTTCTGTTAGTAAGCTTCTTAAGGTAAAGTCATTTTAAATAATAGTAGTTACTGATACTTTATTAATCCCTGTGGGGAAATTGTCTTTACGCCTCCCTCAACTTGCTCTTCATAGAGTAAGCTCTCCATAAAGGGCAGCCACCCATAGTGGCGCCCAGGGAGCTGGGGGTTAAGGGCCCTGCTCAAGGACCCGCAGACATGCTGAGGATGGGTTTGAACCGGTGACCTTGTGCTTACAGGCACACAGGCTCAGCCCACTGAGCCATGAATACAGGTATGAGATTCGCTGCTGAAAGTTGCAACACTGGCACAAAGCTTCAGCAGCAGAGATGTATGCGTGTGCCATGTTGTAGCCGATCAGTGTAAACACTACCCAGACGTGCTCTTGTTTATTTCAATCACAATGGGCGTATTCACATATTTCTTTACCCAGTACCAACTGTCGGATTATCATGTTATTATCATGGGAATAGCACGATTTGCAAGTGGGCAGGCGATCAGAGCTGCTTCGAGACGCAGACGCCAAGTCAGTCACTCTTGTTCTTCCTATTTGTATCACGAAGCTGTAAAAATATATTTAGTTTCTACCTATATATATATTTGAAAAGTAGACCGTCCAAGGTTTCTGAGGGTGTTTTTTATATGACAAAAACTCGCAGAGTTATTTAAACGGTTTGGCGAAATTTCTATCAGATCTTGCCGGCGGGACGGCCGACTCCAGAGGGTTAATATAGCCCCTTTTGGTTTTCCTTCATGCCTGTCTTCGCCTCTGTCCTTGCCCTCGACGTGACACCATTACAGTGTGACCAGGTAAATGCTGCTAGCTGGACACCACACTACTGAAAATGCTGCTGAAGGCTTACCTCAGTTTATCATTATTGTCATCGTCTTGAGAACAGCAGCAAAAAGTGGGAAAATGATTAAAAAGTAAAGAACACTGTTCTTCTTAAGGTAAAGTCATTATTGGAACTGAAATTAGAATAATGAAATACATTCAACAGAATGGTTGTCCATCCATCCATCTTCTGAAACTACTTTATCCCAACCAAGGTCACAGGGAGTCTATCCCAGGAACAATGGGCACAGACAGGGACCAACCCTGGGCAGTTGCCAACACACCTCAGGGCACACGCACACACAACTACAGGGCCAGTTTAGACTAATCAATCAACCTATCCTGCACATTTTTGGACCGTGGGAGGAAACTGGAGCCCCCAGTGAAAACTCACACGAACAGCGTGCAAACTCTACACAGATAGGACCCAGGACCAAACCCAGGACCTTCTCGCTGTGAGGCAGCAGCACTAACCACCGCGCCACCCTGTTGAAATGGTCGTTTGTAAAATAATACATTCAGGTTATGTTATTGTAGATCTGGAACGTGGTGTTAAAATGTAGTGGTGAACTTAAGACTGCCCATTCAGTATCGCTGTTCTAATGATAGACACAACAATTAATATTAAAAATTTTATATAAGACATCCGGAGGCTGCAGGGCATCGTCCAAGCAGCAGAGAAGCTCATTGGCTGCAGCCTCAACCTCAGTGATTCACTATCTGCCCCAAGAACAAAAAGGCGACCTGGCGAGATCATGCCGACCCCTCCCACCTCAGCCATAATCTCTTCCAAATTTTCTTTTATTCCCCTCAAAACTGCATTGTGGAAAAAAGGGATGAGTACAGATTGGGCAGCAACAAATATTTAACAGACATGGTGACAATGAATAACTTTGCTATACAGCAGAGGGACAGTGTTTGCTGGAAATTTGGGCTGACAAGAGTATCCAGGAAAAACTTGATGCAACTCACAAAAACTAAAAAAAAAAAAATATTTGGTAAAATATGGGTCTATCTTCTTATATGTGTAGCACGAATAAATAGAAATGCCTGTGTGGCATACTAGCATGGCTCTATATGATGGCCATGTGTCTGCGTGCCCAAAATGACTCCAAATCAGCCATAAAATTAGGACAGTAATCATGAGCTCCATTGTGCTGTGCAATAGCACTTTTCTTCCTTCATTTTTTTCAAAACAAAACATTGCACAGTGATGATGAAAGCATGCTCAGACCTGGAACGTTAAGCGCAATGTGGGCACAGGCGAGTTGGGGAGTGTGGAGGGGGGAACAATCATGCTCAGGCATGATATAAGGCAACCGGGCCAAATGTGAGTACACCCTAACACTGACCATTTGTCAGGCTGAGCTCTACCTGGGAGGGTCCTGGAGCAGCTACTGGAAGAGGTGGTGCAACTCTACTCACCTCATCCACCTGACAGACAACCTCAGTGCCTCAATACCTACACTGGAAGAGCAGCGTGCAAGGGAACAGCAGGCCATGAGATACAGACACCATCACGAACGGCTACATAGCCAAAGACTCCACTCGCTCACAGAGAGCGTCGCTTGTGATGAAACCCAGGGCTTCATGACGAAGCATTTGTGTTATTTGTGATTATAGCATTATGTGATGTTTCCTCTGTTTATGTTAAAGTTCAGTGGTCAGTTTAACAGATAAACCACACACAGTTCCTTAATAACTATATTTTATTCTTCAAAACAAATATAAAAATGATTATGAAAAAATATATATTCTGTGAGCTTGCTGGAAAACAGTTTGTCCAGCATGAGCCAGCCTCATCCAGAGGGCTACTCTCCTGCTGTCAGTCATCCATTGCCATGTCAGAGCCAGCCTCGTCCTGAGGGCTGCTCTCCTGCTGTCCGTCATCCATTGCCATGTCTGAGGCAGCCACATCCAGAGGGCTGCTCTCCTGCTGTCTGTCACCTTTTTCCAGCATGAGCCAGCCTCATCTAGAGGGCTGCTCTCCTGCTGTCCGTCATCCATTGCCATGTCTGAGCCTGCCTCGTCCAGAGGGCTGCTCTCCTGCTGTCCATCGTCTAGTTCCAGGTCTGAGCCAGCCTCGTCCAGAGGGCTGCTCTCCTGCTGTCCGTCGTCTATTTCCAGGTCTGAGCCAGCCTCGTCCAGAGGGCTGCTCTCCTGCTGTCCGTCGTCTAGTTCCAGGTCTGAGCCAGCCTCGTCCAGAGGGCTGCTCTCCTGCTGTCCGTCGTCTAGTTCCAGGTCTGAGCCAGCCTCGTCCAGAGGGCTGCTCTCCTGCTGTCCGTCGTCTAGTTCCAGGTCTGAGCCAGCCTCGTCCAGAGGGCTGCTCTCCTGCTGTCCGTCGTCTAGTTCCAGGTCTGAGCCAGCCTCGTCCAGAGGGCTGCTCTCCTGCTGTCCGTCGTCTAGTTCCAGGTCTGAGCCAGCCTCGTCCAGAGGGCTGCTCTCCTGCTGTCCGTCGTCTAGTTCCAGGTCTGAGCCAGCCTCGTCCAGAGGGCTGCTCTCCTGCTGTCTGTCATCCATTGCCATGTCTGAGCCTGCCTCGTCCAGAGGGCTGCTCTCCTGCTGTCTGTCATCCATTGCCATGTCTGAGCCAGCCTTGTCAAGTGGGCTGCTCTCCTGCTGTACGTTACCATCTTGTTTGGCAGCAGGGCAATCACTAGCCATCTCAATGCCGCCTTCAGCCATGGTAGCAGTGTCTGTATCTCTTGGCGTAGTCCTCCTCAGCTTCTTCCAGAACCTGAGAAGAGTGCCTTTCTTTTTTGGGCCCTGAACATTTTTTTGTTTAGGGCCCTGCACCTTTGTGCAACTTAAACCCATAATGAAATTATGCAAACGATATAGCTTAGATTCTCTTTCACCAGTGCTTCCTTTGAGAGAGTCTCTAAGAATGAAATGTGAAGGTGCAATTGCTTCTTATATAGAAAAATCTTCCTTCGATGACATCACTGACCAGTTCCGGAATTCTGTTCTGTTGACATCACAGAGGGCCCTCCATATAAGGCATTTGTCATTTCATTGTTTATACCAGTATAGGGTATGCTGATTGATTAAAAAAATAATATAAAATTATTATTTAAAAAAAAAATACCTGTGTGTTTAGAAAAATAATACCTGTGTGCGTGTGTGTGTTTTCCCTTATCCTACCAATACTATCCACATTATTACTTAAAAGCTTGTTTGACATCCTTTAATGCTGGTAGTTTTCAGTAACTTCAATTAAACATGAATTGTGTTAATATGATGAAACTAATATGGGGTCATTTTGACCCCATTATAATATAATTGAAATTATCACATGGTCATTTAAACTTCAACACTTTTAAGTATGTATTGACTTGAAAGTAGGGTGTCATGGAGGCTTAGCTGGTGGCCCTGTTGTCTGTCACCGATGGGTTTGGGGCTTTGAATCTCATCACTCCTTGGCAGGGGTGCCATAATGGCAGGGGAAAGTTACAATGATTCCAAGGGCCCCTGAATGACAGGCGGCCTAAAAAATTGGGAGAATAGCTGGATTGGTCTGGACTGGGGGGCCCAATATGATATGCCTTCATGGGGCCCACAATCTCTAGCAATGCCCCTGCTGCTCGGTGTATGCATGAATGTTTTCCTGCAGACATTGTTTAGGCTAATTGGTACATCTACAATTTCCCATAGTGTATGAGTGTGTGTGTATATGACCTGTGATGGACTAGCATCCTGCCCAGGATGTACCCCAGCCTTGTGCCCTGTGCTGCTTGGCACGAGCCCCAGGTGACTCTGCCCAGTACAAACAAACTGATGGTTGGGTGATTTTTCGGGTCTGGACGGCACAGAGGCTCAGGACACATAAGTTACATCACACCTTTGGGGGCTGGGAGTCAAAGATCACTTTTGCTCTGTGTGTGAGGTTTGCATGTTCTCCTAGTGTTATATGAATTTTCTCTGGATCCTCTGTTTTACTCCCAAGATTGAAAGAGGTGTACTTAGGTAAATTAGTGTCTCTAAATTGGCTTGTGTGTGTGGGCGTGTGTGCGCCCGGTAATGATCTTTGCGGTAATGATGCCGGTCCTTGTTTTTGCTGCTCCAAGCTCCCTCGCAGACAGAACATCATCTTACCGTAGGAACAGCAGTATCTCAAGTTGTTGACGGAGCACATGTGGAAATCTGTGGCTGCTGCATCTGTGTCTTCAAATTTAGTCCTTGATTCTGTGTGATACTTTAAATTAGGACCCTAGAAAACATTAATTGAACAAATAGTTCCATTTATTACAGTAGCATAAGTGGAAATTTGTGTTTTTAAAAGCACTAATCAAACCAGAAATAGCAAACAATGATGCGACATTATGAGGAATAAATTGACATACTCATAAAAAATTGGAATGATAAAAAAAAAAACACCAGATAGAGTGACAAAAATCCTCTCATTCAAGGCAGTAGGATGAGGGATTTACACACACACACACACACACACACACACATACATATTGTACTGCCATTGTAATGAGATAATCAATTTATTTATTTATTTATTTACTTTATTTTTTACATATTTTGCATATTCACTTGCCAGTGCTTTTAATGTTGATCAGTGTGT
Organism: Paramormyrops kingsleyae; assembly: GCF_048594095.1. NCBI lineage: Eukaryota > Metazoa > Chordata > Actinopteri > Osteoglossiformes > Mormyridae > Paramormyrops > Paramormyrops kingsleyae. Next base: position 27,244 of record NW_027326039.1, read on the forward strand.
GTGTGTCGGTGTCTGTTTGGCTTTGCACAGATCACATTTGTTGATCAAAATGTCCCCAAAGTTTGGTAAAACTCGAAACTTACTTTTGGTTAAGGTTAGAGCTGGGTGGGGGTTATGTGTCCCGTCAATAGGATTAGAGTCTTTTTTCAACCATAGAAATGAATGGAAGGTCCCCATTTAGATAGGTACACCAATATGTGTGTGTGTGTGTGTGTGTCTGCGTGTTTGTGTGTGTAAGCAGGTATACCTTACCTTATCGGGACACAATGTCCCCACAACATGATGATTACCTGTTTTTTTCCCTTATGGGGACCAATTTCCTGGTCCCCATCAGGAAAAACTCAATTTAATAAAAATCTATGACTCCAATGAGAAAAAAAAAATTCAACAACTGTAGTATTTTGCTTGGTTACTTATTTAGCATTTTTCCCATAAAAATGAATGAGCAGTGCCCAAAAACATATGATTACATGACTGTGTGTGTGTGTGTGTGTGTGTGTGGGACTGCATAGCCTTGGAAAGCCAACCTACTCTCAGGAGAGTCTAAGCCCAACTTTTTCACAGAGTTACTGGTTTAAAATATTCAGAAAAATTGAGGAAGCAAAAACTTCCAAATGGTGAACAATGTGGGAAGCTGTGGGCAGCTAAAACTGTCTGCAGGGGTCCATATATCACAGGAATCATCGGCACGACTCTGGAGCTGTGACATTTTAAAATGAGACCGTTATAGTCCCCCTTTTCTTAAAAAGCATTACGGAAAATCAGATCAGTGAGATTTTAAACAAGAACCCAGTGTCAAAGCTGCGGGAAATCAAAAGCCAGGCCTATGGCCACCGCTGATTGTGAATAGGACTTGGCTTCAGTAGACTTTCAAATATTTCTGCGTTTTTGAAGTTTTTCAAAATTAGTGAAATAGTACTTTATAATATTCTTTTCACTATCAAGTGTGAAGAATACTTCAGTTTGATCCGAAACGGTGAGTACAGTCCAGCTTGAGAAGTAATTCTTTTAGAGAAGCAGATTAATATGGTCAATAATATTTTGAATATTACTTAAATATACTACGCTTCACTAACTGTATATATTGTGCGTAATTAATATGCAAAATATGAATGGCATATGAAAGGTGTATTGGCTCACTGTATGGCTTCATACCTCCACTCTGCATGTTTGCAGTTTGCACACTCATTTGTGAGGGAGCCTAATTAGGAGAGTCTTCAGTTTAAGACAGGTCATAAATGGCTGCTTGTCTTGTACCCTCAGATTCATAATGGATGTGAAAACGTGCATTGATTTCTTGGAGGAAAGACGAGAGGAGAAACTGAGGGAGATGGTGGATTTTATATTGCATGAATTAGAAGATTTAGAAAATTCAGCTTCTGAGCTGGAAATGGAAATCAAGGGGTTTTTGAGTAAGTGTACAGAAGAGATTGTTGCCATGAGAGAGAAAGAGAAGAAAGACAAGGCAGAGGAAGGAAGTGTGAAAGAAAACGAGAACATGAATGGACGGATGAGGAGCATGGAGCCTAGGCAAAGGAGAGAGGAGAAGAAGAGGTGTGAAATAGGAGAACAGACAGAGATGGAGAGTGAGGAGGTCCACTGAAAAAAGAGGAAGGGATCAATGGAATTCCCATTGATAGTGAGTAGAGGAGGAAAAAATGATGAGGAAGGGGATCAGCATATTGAAGGATGTCGTATTTCTTTATGTGTCACACTAACAAGGACATTTTTATTTCTGCTTTTCAGAGCTCTCCACCCTGGAAGCCATATAAACATGGTGCCTGTGGTTTCTGACCCACCTCCTCAAAGCGACGGCCTCTCTCCTGAGCCCTTAAATGATTTTTGTTTTTTACTTGTATTTAAATATATACATAATAAAACTTGCACCTCTGTGTTCTATGCTTCCTTGCTCACAGCCTTAACACGCTCTAAATAATCCTAAACTATATTTCAATGTTTAATTGGATTCAGCATGAACAGCCTCTACCATCCAGGCGCAAACAAATATGTAAAACATAGTATAGTGTGAACTTCTCCAACTTTCTTGATAAGAAACATGGTTCTTGTGGGAGTAACGCAAGTTTGCTGGGAGTGGTTGACCTAGTGAATAACTATAATGCAACAGCAAATAAATCGATGTGTAATTTACCTACAAAACATTCACTTATGTGCAATCAAACCAAATTAGTCGTAATAATGAAAACAGGCACAGCACTGTAATGTTAACATTACAACACAGAATAAATGGCTTAACGTAACAGGACAATATTAAGATAGCAAAATGTATACAATAATATATGATGAATAATAAGCCAGCGATTTACTGTATGCTTTTACTTACCCGAGAATACACCAAGATACTTTGCCCACACTTTTCCCTCTACAGTTCATACCACAATGTTTATTATATTTTAGAGTAAAAATAAACAAAATATTAACACAAGCCAGATGCCATCCAAATTTCATCAAATTTTATCAACAAAGTTTAAAAAAACATAACAAAAAAGTTAAGTACCCAGACAGAGTGGTGGAAATGAAATGAATCTGCACGTGGTGAAAGGTCATGTGACTGTATCGCAATAATTATAATATCAGATTAAACAGACAATTATACAATTATTATTAATCTGAATAACTTTTAGTTTTGGTGATTTCACCATGATATGTTGCTATTTAGTACGGTTAAATGGAGTTTTAAACCCCTCTAGGGTACGAAATGACGCCAAACAGTGTTTTAGGGTACTGCTTACTACAAAGTGTGATTTCTGGTAAGAGACATTGCTGCAGAATTTTTCAAATATTTACTCCTCTGGGGTACATTTGCAGCTAATAATTTAATTTGGGATCCAGTCTGTGTGTTTTTTGCGTGTTTTGGTAGTTTTTGGATTAAATGTTGTATTATTCATTTTTAAAAAGTGTTTCTGGCAATGATTTGACTTGTATTTCGCCATATATGTGGAATCAATTTTACTGTTATTGTCAGTCTGTGCTTTTGTCACACAGAAGCTGGAGAAGAGCCAGCAAAGTACTATTTAGTTTGTTCATTAATTCTGGAATAACAAAGGCTTTTCGCAAATACTCCTGGACCTTACTTGCGTATTTACTTCCCTTATTCATTATCTTGTTAGCTATTTGCTAAGATCAATTGCTTTTGGGAAATCCAACCTTGGTCATTTTGCGACGATCTGATTGGTTGAAATGCATGGAGACTAGAGAACAGTTATCTGTGTTGATATGCATAGATTAGTAGTATTGAATTGATGCATTCCCAATAACTCAGAACTTGAAAATTTCCAACCTCCTACTTGGAAAATGTATTATAGAATGATTGAATGGAATAGATTTATGCAAATTTATGCAAGTTAATGCTAATTCCACTAGTGTTTGATGCTCATGGACATACTAGCAGAAATGAGCTCTTAGTAAATCATGATGTACACTGTGTGAACAACCTTCTGCAGTGGAAAATTGAAGCGAGCTGGAATCATGCTGCAACTGTAGTCTCTTTGTGGAGTGGGCCGGGTACAGTCTGCTTCTTGTACGCCAGTGGAAAAGCGCTGTGAATCAATGGATCTCTAGAGAGGAGAGTGAGCAGAGCACTGCATCATGAGTCAAAGATCTGTTCACACCACTGCCTTGTTCTGTTCACATGCAGCTTTTGTTGTAGCTGCCAAATATCTGCACTAGCCCACATTGAAGGATTTGGTAACAGGTGTGGCTTCCCAAGTTATTCTTACCTTGCATCCAATCCCTCACTGTACACTAAGTGGGTATATAAAAATAAACAGATATGAGTCTGAAACTCTTGCAGAAAATAGCTGTTAAAGCATTCATCGGTGTGTGTTTGTATAGTAATGTAAAGCCTGTTATTTTGACATTGTGCGGACCACTTTATCAGTCCCCACAAGGGGAAACTAAGTTTTATAAAAATCCATGACTGCAATCAAAAAACTTTTCCTGTAGAAATGACATGAAAGTTCACACAAAGATATGAATACAAATGTGTGACTGTGTTCAAGCTATTTGCTGAAGGTAGTTGTAGATTTTGGGATGGATGGAACTTCTTCAGGAATCCTGTCTCCCTTTCTGCTTATGCTCTACAATTTGGACAGCTAGCGCAACACCTGTTCTTGCAATCTACAGTGATTATAGCATTATGTGATGTTTCCTCTGTTTATGTTAAAGTTCAGTGGTCAGTTTAACAGATAAACCACACACAGTTCCTTAATAACTATATTTTATTCTTCAAAACAAATATAAAAATGATTATGAAAAAATATATATTCTGTGAGCTTGCTGGAAAACAGTTTGTCCAGCATGAGCCAGCCTCATCCAGAGGGCTACTCTCCTGCTGTCAGTCATCCATTGCCATGTCAGAGCCAGCCTCGTCCTGAGGGCTGCTCTCCTGCTGTCCGTCATCCATTGCCATGTCTGAGGCAGCCACATCCAGAGGGCTGCTCTCCTGCTGTCTGTCACCTTTTTCCAGCATGAGCCAGCCTCATCTAGAGGGCTGCTCTCCTGCTGTCCGTCATCCATTGCCATGTCTGAGCCTGCCTCGTCCAGAGGGCTGCTCTCCTGCTGTCCATCGTCTAGTTCCAGGTCTGAGCCAGCCTCGTCCAGAGGGCTGCTCTCCTGCTGTCCGTCGTCTATTTCCAGGTCTGAGCCAGCCTCGTCCAGAGGGCTGCTCTCCTGCTGTCCGTCGTCTAGTTCCAGGTCTGAGCCAGCCTCGTCCAGAGGGCTGCTCTCCTGCTGTCCGTCGTCTAGTTCCAGGTCTGAGCCAGCCTCGTCCAGAGGGCTGCTCTCCTGCTGTCCGTCGTCTAGTTCCAGGTCTGAGCCAGCCTCGTCCAGAGGGCTGCTCTCCTGCTGTCCGTCGTCTAGTTCCAGGTCTGAGCCAGCCTCGTCCAGAGGGCTGCTCTCCTGCTGTCCGTCGTCTAGTTCCAGGTCTGAGCCAGCCTCGTCCAGAGGGCTGCTCTCCTGCTGTCCGTCGTCTAGTTCCAGGTCTGAGCCAGCCTCGTCCAGAGGGCTGCTCTCCTGCTGTCTGTCATCCATTGCCATGTCTGAGCCTGCCTCGTCCAGAGGGCTGCTCTCCTGCTGTCTGTCATCCATTGCCATGTCTGAGCCAGCCTTGTCAAGTGGGCTGCTCTCCTGCTGTACGTTACCATCTTGTTTGGCAGCAGGGCAATCACTAGCCATCTCAATGCCGCCTTCAGCCATGGTAGCAGTGTCTGTATCTCTTGGCGTAGTCCTCCTCAGCTTCTTCCAGAACCTGAGAAGAGTGCCTTTCTTTTTTGGGCCCTGAACATTTTTTTGTTTAGGGCCCTGCACCTTTGTGCAACTTAAACCCATAATGAAATTATGCAAACGATATAGCTTAGATTCTCTTTCACCAGTGCTTCCTTTGAGAGAGTCTCTAAGAATGAAATGTGAAGGTGCAATTGCTTCTTATATAGAAAAATCTTCCTTCGATGACATCACTGACCAGTTCCGGAATTCTGTTCTGTTGACATCACAGAGGGCCCTCCATATAAGGCATTTGTCATTTCATTGTTTATACCAGTATAGGGTATGCTGATTGATTAAAAAAATAATATAAAATTATTATTTAAAAAAAAAATACCTGTGTGTTTAGAAAAATAATACCTGTGTGCGTGTGTGTGTTTTCCCTTATCCTACCAATACTATCCACATTATTACTTAAAAGCTTGTTTGACATCCTTTAATGCTGGTAGTTTTCAGTAACTTCAATTAAACATGAATTGTGTTAATATGATGAAACTAATATGGGGTCATTTTGACCCCAATATAATATAATTGAAATTATCACATGGTCATTTAAACTTCAACACTTTTAAGTATGTATTGACTTGAAAGTAGGGTGTCATGGAGGCTTAGCTGGTGGCCCTGTTGTCTGTCACCGATGGGTTTGGGGCTTTGAATCTCATCACTCCTTGGCAGGGGTGCCGTAATGGCAGGGGAAAGTTACAATGATTCCAAGGGCCCCTGAATGACAGGCGGCCTAAAAAATTGGGAGAATAGCTGGATTGGTCTGGACTGGGGGGCCCAATATGATATGCCTTCATGGGGCCCACAATCTCTAGCAATGCCCCTGCTGCTCGGTGTATGCATGAATGTTTTCCTGCAGACATTGTTTAGGCTAATTGGTACATCTACAATTTCCCATAGTGTATGAGTGTGTGTGTATATGACCTGTGATGGACTAGCATCCTGCCCAGGATGTACCCCAGCCTTGTGCCCTGTGCTGCTTGGCACGAGCCCCAGGTGACTCTGCCCAGTACAAACAAACTGATGGTTGGGTGATTTTTCGGGTCTGGACGGCACAGAGGCTCAGGACACATAAGTTACATCACACCTTTGGGGGCTGGGAGTCAAAGATCACTTTTGCTCTGTGTGTGAGGTTTGCATGTTCTCCTAGTGTTATATGAATTTTCTCTGGATCCTCTGTTTTACTCCCAAGATTGAAAGAGGTGTACTTAGGTAAATTAGTGTCTCTAAATTGGCTTGTGTGTGTGGGCGTGTGTGCGCCCGGTAATGATCTTTGCGGTAATGATGCCGGTCCTTGTTTTTGCTGCTCCAAGCTCCCTCGCAGACAGAACATCATCTTACCGTAGGAACAGCAGTATCTCAAGTTGTTGACGGAGCACATGTGGAAATCTGTGGCTGCTGCATCTGTGTCTTCAAATTTAGTCCTTGATTCTGTGTGATACTTTAAATTAGGACCCTAGAAAACATTAATTGAACAAATAGTTCCATTTATTACAGTAGCATAAGTGGAAATTTGTGTTTTTAAAAGCACTAATCAAACCAGAAATAGCAAACAATGATGCGACATTATGAGGAATAAATTGACATACTCATAAAAAATTGGAATGATAAAAAAAAAACACCAGATAGAGTGACAAAAATCCTCTCATTCAAGGCAGTAGGATGAGGGATTTACACACACACACACACACAGACACACACACACACATACATATTGTACTGCCATTGTAATGAGATAATCAATTTATTTATTTATTTATTTACTTTATTTTTTACATATTTTGCATATTCACTTGCCAGTGCTTTTAATGTTGATCAGTGTGTGTGTGTCGGTGTCTGTTTGGCTTTGCACAGATCACATTTGTTGATCAAAATGTCCCCAAAGTTTGGTAAAACTCGAAACTTACTTTTGGTTAAGGTTAGAGCTGGGTGGGGGTTATGTGTCCCGTCAATAGGATTAGAGTCTTTTTTCAACCATAGAAATGAATGGAAGGTCCCCATTTAGATAGGTACACCAATATGTGTGTGTGTGTGTGTGTGTCTGCGTGTTTGTGTGTGTAAGCAGGTATACCTTACCTTATCGGGACACAATGTCCACACAACATGATGATTACCTGTTTTTTTCCCTTATGGGGACCAATTTCCTGGTCCCCATCAGGAAAAACTCAATTTAATAAAAATCTATGACTCCAATGAGAAAAAAAAAATTCAACAACTGTAGTATTTTGCTTGGTTACTTATTTAGCATTTTTCCCATAAAAATGAATGAGCAGTGCCCAAAAACATATGATTACATGACTGTGTGTGTGTGTGTGTGTGTGTGTGGGACTGCATAGCCTTGGAAAGCCAACCTACTCTCAGGAGAGTCTAAGCCCAACTTTTTCACAGAGTTACTGGTTTAAAATATTCAGAAAAATTGAGGAAGCAAAAACTTCCAAATGGTGAACAATGTGGGAAGCTGTGGGCAGCTAAAACTGTCTGCAGGGGTCCATATATCACAGGAATCATCGGCACGACTCTGGAGCTGTGACATTTTAAAATGAGACCGTTATAGTCCCCCTTTTCTTAAAAAGCATTACGGAAAATCAGATCAGTGAGATTTTAAACAAGAACCCAGTGTCAAAGCTGCGGGAAATCAAAAGCCAGGCCTATGGCCACCGCTGATTGTGAATAGGACTTGGCTTCAGTAGACTTTCAAATATTTCTGCGTTTTTGAAGTTTTTCAAAATTAGTGAAATAGTACTTTATAATATTCTTTTCACTATCAAGTGTGAAGAATACTTCAGTTTGATCCGAAACGGTGAGTACAGTCCAGCTTGAGAAGTAATTCTTTTAGAGAAGCAGATTAATATGGTCAATAATATTTTGAATATTACTTAAATATACTACGCTTCACTAACTGTATATATTGTGCGTAATTAATATGCAAAATATGAATGGCATATGAAAGGTGTATTGGCTCACTTTTTGGCTTCATACCTCCACTCTGCATGTTTGCAGTTTGCACACTCATTTGTGAGGGAGCCTAATTAGGAGAGTCTTCAGTTTAAGACAGGTCATAAATGGCTGCTTGTCTTGTACCCTCAGATTCATAATGGATGTGAAAACGTGCATTGATTTCTTGGAGGAAAGACGAGAGGAGAAACTGAGGGAGATGGTGGATTTTATATTGCATGAATTAGAAGATTTAGAAAATTCAGCTTCTGAGCTGGAAATGGAAATCAAGGGGTTTTTGAGTAAGTGTACAGAAGAGATTGTTGCCATGAGAGAGAAAGAGAAGAAAGACAAGGCAGAGGAAGGAAGTGTGAAAGAAAACGAGAACATGAATGGACGGATGAGGAGCATGGAGCCTAGGCAAAGGAGAGAGGAGAAGAAGAGGTGTGAAATAGGAGAACAGACAGAGATGGAGAGTGAGGAGGTCCACTGAAAAAAGAGGAAGGGATCAATGGAATTCCCATTGATAGTGACTAGAGGAGGAAAAAATGATGAGGAAGGGGATCAGCATATTGAAGGATGTCGTATTTCTTTATGTGTCACACTAACAAGGACATTTTTATTTCTGCTTTTCAGAGCTCTCCACCCTGGAAGCCATATAAACATGGTGCCTGTGGTTTCTGACCCACCTCCTCAAAGCGACGGCCTCTCTCCTGAGCCCTTAAATGATTTTTGTTTTTTACTTGTATTTAAATATATACATAATAAAACTTGCACCTCTGTGTTCTATGCTTCCTTGCTCACAGCCTTAACACGCTCTAAATAATCCTAAACTATATTTCAATGTTTAATTGGATTCAGCATGAACAGCCTCTACCATCCAGGCGCAAACAAATATGTAAAACATAGTATAGTGTGAACTTCTCCAACTTTCTTGATAAGAAACATGGTTCTTGTGGGAGTAACGCAAGTTTGCTGGGAGTGGTTGACCTAGTGAATAACTATAATGCAACAGCAAATAAATCGATGTGTAATTTACCTACAAAACATTCACTTATGTGCAATCAAACCAAATTAGTCGTAATAATGAAAACAGGCACAGCACTGTAATGTTAACATTACAACACAGAATAAATGGCTTAACGTAACAGGACAATATTAAGATAGCAAAATGTATACAATAATATATGATGAATAATAAGCCAGCGATTTACTGTATGCTTTTACTTACCCGAGAATACACCAAGATACTTTGCCCACACTTTTCCCTCTACAGTTCATACCACAATGTTTATTATATTTTAGAGTAAAAATAAACAAAATATTAACACAAGCCAGATGCCATCCAAATTTCATCAAATTTTATCAACAAAGTTTAAAAAAACATAACAAAAAAGTTAAGTACCCAGACAGAGTGGTGGAAATGAAATGAATCTGCACGTGGTGAAAGGTCATGTGACTGTATCGCAATAATTATAATATCAGATTAAACAGACAATTATACAATTATTATTAATCTGAATAACTTTTAGTTTTGGTGATTTCACCATGATATGTTGCTATTTAGTACGGTTAAATGGAGTTTTAAACCCCTCTAGGGTACGAAATGACGCCAAACAGTGTTTTAGGGTACTGCTTACTACAAAGTGTGATTTCTGGTAAGAGACATTGCTGCAGAATTTTTCAAATATTTACTCCTCTGGGGTACATTTGCAGCTAATAATTTAATTTGGGATCCAGTCTGTGTGTTTTTTGCGTGTTTTGGTAGTTTTTGGATTAAATGTTGTATTATTCATTTTTAAAAAGTGTTTCTGGCAATGATTTGACTTGTATTTCGCCATATATGTGGAATCAATTTTACTGTTATTGTCAGTCTGTGCTTTTGTCACACAGAAGCTGGAGAAGAGCCAGCAAAGTACTATTTAGTTTGTTCATTAATTCTGGAATAACAAAGGCTTTTCGCAAATACTCCTGGACCTTACTTGCGTATTTACTTCCCTTATTCATTATCTTGTTAGCTATTTGCTAAGATCAATTGCTTTTGGGAAATCCAACCTTGGTCATTTTGCGACGATCTGATTGGTTGAAATGCATGGAGACTAGAGAACAGTTATCTGTGTTGATATGCATAGATTAGTAGTATTGAATTGATGCATTCCCAATAACTCAGAACTTGAAAATTTCCAACCTCCTACTTGGAAAATGTATTATAGAATGATTGAATGGAATAGATTTATGCAAATTTATGCAAGTTAATGCTAATTCCACTAGTGTTTGATGCTCATGGACATACTAGCAGAAATGAGCTCTTAGTAAATCATGATGTACACTGTGTGAACAACCTTCTGCAGTGGAAAATTGAAGCGAGCTGGAATCATGCTGCAACTGTAGTCTCTTTGTGGAGTGGGCCGGGTACAGTCTGCTTCTTGTACGCCAGTGGAAAAGCGCTGTGAATCAATGGATCTCTAGAGAGGAGAGTGAGCAGAGCACTGCATCATGAGTCAAAGATCTGTTCACACCACTGCCTTGTTCTGTTCACATGCAGCTTTTGTTGTAGCTGCCAAATATCTGCACTAGCCCACATTGAAGGATTTGGTAACAGGTGTGGCTTCCCAAGTTATTCTTACCTTGCATCCAATCCCTCACTGTACACTAAGTGGGTATATAAAAATAAACAGATATGAGTCTGAAACTCTTGCAGAAAATAGCTGTTAAAGCATTCATCGGTGTGTGTTTGTATAGTAATGTAAAGCCTGTTATTTTGACATTGTGCGGACCACTTTATCAGTCCCCACAAGGGGAAACTAAGTTTTATAAAAATCCATGACTGCAATCAAAAAACTTTTCCTGTAGAAATGACATGAAAGTTCACACAAAGATATGAATACAAATGTGTGACTGTGTTCAAGCTATTTGCTGAAGGTAGTTGTAGATTTTGGGATGGATGGAACTTCTTCAGGAATCCTGTCTCCCTTTCTGCTTATGCTCTACAATTTGGACAGCTAGCGCAACACCTGTTCTTGCAATCTACAGAAGTTCTTCAACTCCTCCATTGTAGGACGCATCAGCAATGGATATAAGTCTGTAGGACACTGGTGGAGAACTTTGTGCTGTGGTGCAGGGAGAACAAGCAGGACATCAGCAAGACAAAGGAGTTGGTGATGGACCTCTGGTGTAAAAATGTGTGTAGTGAACTGCCACGGATGTTTTACCAATCCATTGAGGCCGGTGTACTTTTACACTGTGGACTGCCAGGAAGCATTATTAGTTGAGGCGACACCAAATGCCTGACCACACTCACCAGGCAAGCCCAGCTCCCTTACAGGACTGACCCTGGACCCCTTGGAGACAATTCTGAACATCCTCCCCATGGGGTGCCCTCTTGGAGCACCTTTTTCCAATGGCTCACAATGGTGCTAAGAAGGACTACTGAGGATCCTTCCACTTTGCACACTTCAGACACTACAACACCCCCTTCAGATGTGTCCCTAGCATTGCATCTTTAAAGCAGTTGCCACCAACTGCAGCACCCAGATGGAACTAAGGCCCAGCCATTCAGAGTTCACATCAAGTGACACAGTACAATGAAACGATTGCGTCTGACAGGTAAGTGTATGCCTCAGAAAATTAAAAGGCTGAAAGAAGTATTTTTAGAGGGATTATAAAATGGTGCCTTCCTTTGGCAGTATGTTTAAATAATCTGTCCCTTTTCAATAACTGAAGGTCATGCAAAATCCACTGAGAACCCCACAGCCCTGTTTGAGCACCTGCCCTTCAGACCGTGTGTACACCTCAGTAGCATACTGTAGAGCCCTGTCCTTTTGTGCTCTTCCTTCCCATGCTCAGATGACCTCCTGCCAGAGCAGAGCCCATCACAACCACGACAATTCACTCAGGTGTCCTACTCTGTGTCTGAACGCCAAGAAGCATGGGGACACTGGAGACGGAATGGAAGTCCATCTCACACACTGTAGGCTATTTACAGACACCGGTTCTCCTACCTGCTTGCTGAACCAAGCCAAAGCTAATGTTATCATCTTTTAATCAGCGAGACATTTCACCACAAGGGGCACTAAAAGAACATAGAATGCTTGTATGGTGCATTTGCTAGTGATTAACACTGTGAGCCATTCACTGTTAGTAGAAGTCATAAAATTACGATTTTGCCATCATTTCTGTAATGCAATTCCCAGTAGGCACTTCTCCATAATCTAGACCCAGGATTCATTTTAAAAATGGAATTTAGAAAGCAGCACTTCACTTTGATGTAAATATAGCACTACGTGAATGCTGATTTAATAAACAAGGATGTTGATCAGAAGAGGAACAGAAGGGATAAATAAACTCACCTAGTACTTCAGTAACCCCGTGACTCACATGCAGTCCATTCAGCCAGGGATAATTCTCCTCTTCTATGTTCATTGTTGTCATAAGATCTCTTTCATTCTATCATCTGTATGATCGTGGAGGTCCTCTGTAAATGTTTGTGTGCTTTGTTGAATTCCTATTTTTATACATAGTATTCTGTGAAGTGTTTCTCCTTTAATATTATGTACTTCATGTTTGGCATTGGACCACAAACAATTCTGGTATGTTGGTACATAATGGCAGTAAAGTTCTGATTCTGATTATCCTATGAACAGATGAAATATACACTGCTGGTTGTGGGATTACCCCAGGAACAATCAGAATACACATCACAGATCCTGGGATTAGAGATTATCCCATGTAGAGGTAGAATACATATAATGCTTACTGGGATTAGAGATTATCCCATGTAGAGGTAGAATACACATTAGATTAGATTAGATTAGATTAGAGATTATCCCATGTAGAGGTATAATACACATAATGCTTCCTGGGATTAGAGATTATCCCATGTAGAGGTAGAATACACATTAGATTAGATTAGATTAGATTAGAGATTATCCCATGTAGAGGTATAATACACATAATGCTTCCTGGGATTAGAGATTATCCCATGTAGAGGTAGAATACACATTAGATTAGATTAGATTAGATTAGAGATTATCCCATGAACAGGCAGAATATACATCACAGTACCTAGGTTTACAGATTATGAAAAGGCAGATATAGTGCTGATATATGGGAATCACCGCCAGTAGTGGGTAAAATTAGGACACGCAACAAGTGTACAGAAACAAGTCCTGATTTTCAGAAGCAAAGCGGGGCTCGTGAAGATGCATGACAGTCTGTCTCCACCCTGTCTTTAATCACTTGAACACCCCTCCCCCACAAACCTGTTTGATGTATGGCTCATTAGAACATGTGACCAGGAGCAGATGGCCAAAGGGTGTCATAATGGGGGAAACGTGACCAAACAAACTGTTCCATATGGATGGTGTGACACGGAGCCATCACTAACATTTAAGCAAAGGCACCTGCTGACCTGTAACTGTTGACCTGTGAGGTTAGTTGACAATCGTTTCATTCAAAGTGGAAGTACATCTCTGCCAGGGTGATCAGGGGTATGGGAAGCCAGGGGACAGAAAGCAACCTGCCTGGGGGGGTAAAGTGGGATGCAGGTAGCATGGGCAGACACACAGAAATCTCACAGCGGCAAACATACAGCTTTCCTGCCCCATTGGAGCATGATGGATTTATTCATTAAAGTTATGCTGCCCGGATCAGTGACAGGAAATTAACAGAGGACAGCCCAGTGATACAGGCTTCTGAACACATAAACTAAATAAACAGTAGTAGAGTGAACCAAGACAGCGTATGTGACATGTTTGTATTCACATCTTTGTGGGGACTCTCCATTCAACAGCAGGATTATGAACCAAGGCGGTGTCTTGGACTGTGACAGCACAGTAACAATTCAATGACACAGAATTCTGAACAGACAAACTTTATAAAAAGTAGGATATTCAACTAAGAGAATGAATCACTGTCTGAGACACTAACATCACAATGACATCACAGGCTTCAGATCACACATTAAATAAACATGGATATTCAAGAGAATGAATCACTGTCGGTGACAGCGGCAGCACAGTTACATTAGAGGCCTCTGAACACAAGAACCAAATACAGCCTGGAACCTGCACAGTGGGGTGATTTGGGTTTCACTCCAGAAGGCAGATGCGTGCAGGGATGCTAATTCAAATGTTAGCCTGCTTGTCCTCAGCTCAGTGTCGTGCAGCAGGGCTCTGTGAAGGGACCTTATTCTCCAGAGTGGTTTTAAAGGGGACCGTGCTTCAGAAACTGTTCCCACCTGTCATTAAGGGACTGCAATCCTTACAGTCTCAAGCCAGATGCGTGGCAGTTTGTTGGAATTTTTATATTATTTTAATATCAGTTTGTACCTGGGAAGTAATTTGTAAGAAATTTAAAACCAAATAATCAGAATGTCAAACATATAAAGAAAAGTAGCTAACAAGCTGTTGCTGCTGTTAAACTCTATAGAGATAGACTGATAGATACAGGCTGGGAGATACACTTAGACCGACAGACACAGGTTGAGAGATGCACTTGATTGATGGATTCTGGCTGGGAGATACACTTAGAGTGACAGACACAGGTTGAGAGATGCACTTAAATTAACAGTGACACAGAGATATGAAGGGTTCCACTCTTCAAACAGGATCTCTGTGCTCCAGTTGGGATCTATGGCCTCCAAGCACTCCGCTCTTACTGCAGCTCAGCCAGGCTGGGCTGGGCCCGGCGAGGGTGGCGGGGGCCACTCGCACTCGGCCTTCTTTATGAGGGAGATCTGAGTGATGTGGGGCCTCTGACAGCCGTTCTCTGTGTCCTGCTGTCCTGCCCGCCGGCTGCGTGTGTGACGGTAACAGACCTGTTACAGCTAGTATGCATGGAGTGGGTCCTTGCTGAGCCACAGGCAGGCCAGGCCTCGTTCCACATCAGTTTTGTGTGCAGACCTCCCTGTGAGCAAAAACAAATGGCTAATTTAACATGCGCTCTGACAGGCTCCTGAGGGCCAGTGGACCCAGGGTTTGCTTGTCCTCCTCACAAGCTGGAACAGCCGGGAGCCCGATCTGGATGGGCCCACTGCCAGGCCTACAAGAGCCGGCACGCTCAGCCACAGGTGTGCGCCGTGGCACTAGCTACCTAACGGACCCAAACCTTCATCTATCAGCACCAAACTGAGGGCATCGGTGACCCAAAACACATCAGAACCATATATTCTGGGGAAGTCAGTATGCGAGGAAAGGTACTGGACCAGTGAACACTCATCATCTCATCAGAGATCGATCAACCATGCTCATCATGTGACACTATCCTCAGTACATGTGGCAAAAAAATCCGAGGTGCCATTGTGGGTGTGAACACTGCCCCCTGGTGTTCAGTGAGTGTGGGCTCGACATACCGACAGGCATGTTTGAGAGTCTGCCTAAATGAATTAATTTCCTCCTTTTTCAACAAAATCAACTCAATTAATTTGTTTAAGGAGCAAAACAGTTTTGAAAGGGTCCGATAATTTTACCTGGATAATGAAAGCCAGAGAACAGCCAGGCAGGAACTCTGGTTGTCTACGATACATCTGTCCACATGGACGTAGATCCTAGCCAGATCACAGACTCTCTCTACAGCACTCAGCCAGGGGACCGCTCTTCCAGGGAATGCTGAGAACGCGAGACCCAAGAGGCGTGTTTTGGACAGAACAGGAGCAGTCAGTCACCGGGTATAATCAGTGAGATTGATGTGCACACCCACCAGGGATATGCACACAGCGCTGTGTGTTCCTGTGGAGGGCTGTCATTTCGGGCTCTGCTATTGTGAGTTCCTGTGTGGAAGAAGAGAAGCCTTCCAAAGCAACAGAGCACGGCTCTGTGAGTCACTGAAGGCAGTGTTACCCAAGCACACTGCAGCTCAGCGGCTCCACACGTGTCTCCAGCCCAGAGCATGCTGGGACTGCATGCAGACGGCTCATGCATAGAATCAGCCCTCAATTTCTGGCACAGGGGTTCCATTACCATCACGCCTTAGGGTGTTCTGGGAGAGTGAAACACAGGATCGACAGGGTCAAACAATGCATCGCCAGTGCTGGACCCAACACCATATTCAGTGTTGCTGGCGTGCCACAGGTTTCTGCTGGACCAGCAGTCTCCGCATGAGCAGCTCTTCATCCCAGCAGCATGGCGGGAAAACCAGCTGTGAGTGGCACCTTCACTCTGTACACAAACAAAGGCACAGACACTCACAGTCTATGGCTCACAGCAGATATTTGGAGCCCTCTGGCATCCATTCCTGGGAAAGACAACATTCCATTTGCTGGGCTGCTTGGCCCGTCAGTGTTTTGATGAGCTCTCAGAGACTCGGCACTGAGGCTCGAAGTCCTAGTGCCTTTGTCTGAAGTTGCAATAGCGGCACCTTCACCAGCATTCACCAATGCTTCCCCGCACTTCCCCATGCATCCTGCTTTGGGACAGGTGGGGGGAGTCAGGGCGTGAGCGTTGTTTAGCACTGCTCTTAGTCCATCATCCAACGAGGTCAAGCTTCTTTCATTCACTTGGCAAAGGTGTTTTACTGTCTGGCACTTTCTATAAATGTTAAGCTGACAGACTGGAAGATTGAAACTAGACCCCTTTAGCACCATCCTCCCATTTTTATTTATTATTTTTCAGATTAAAAATGTATTTATTTGTTCTGACAGAAGTTTTATAAAGTTTCAGCTGGCTATTATGTATATGAATTTCCTGATCTAAATGACTGGTTTGAAAAACCTTCAGGGTAGATCTTAAATGTCTCCTATTCCTATTTTAATCCCTGCTAATCAGTATTGTTTGTATCCAAGCCATGCAACAACAGATAGCAAAACTAAGATCTTTCCTCTTCTACAGCAACACAATAACTTATGTACGTCCCTCCTCAGCGTTCATCCTACCAGCTGGGATTCCACCAATCAGGCCTCAAGTTGAGTGAGACATCATGGAGATCAGTTCTCAACTGAGGGCAACTCTGGTGGTGAAAAGGTAGGACCACATAGTACTCCCTGGGGGGCATCTGGGGTCAAACGGTGAGGAGAAACACGCACAACGGATTCTGCCTGCGGCTGTCAACTTCAGCCTGAGCAGTGCCTATGGGTGTCAACTGGACCAGAGATGGATTAGGTCTGTCCAGAGATGCAGGGGCTCCGTAGCTCAGGCAAAATTGGTTTAGATCTGTCATTGACCTGCTGACAGAGGTGCATACTGGGAAGGCCACATATGAATCCATTCTGAGGGTGTGCTTGTCTTTTATACTTCCTGTTAGTGGTCAGACAGCAGATGAAATTGCAGAATGTGGTCTGCAGTCTGTTGAACAGTTCAGGTTAACGGAATATTGATCCAGAGCATGGATCCCAATGGAAGCTGACTCCCAGCACAGCAGAGGCATTAAATATAAGGAAAGGAATGAATATTGCTGAATGACAGTTATGAAGAAAAGTGGGCCTAGTGGAGTATAACATATACCTAGCCAGCTCTCACCAACGCATAATGACTCGGTTCATTCACATTGAAAGGTATGACATGAAGCACTTCAGCGATTTCTACACACACCGGGAAAACATTAAAAGAATTCACAGACATCTGAAAGCACCAAATATACCTATAGCCACTGGTATTAATGTCAGTTTTTCTACGATATATGGGTTAAACGGAGGGTTTTAAAAAGTGGCGTAATGCAGAGTAGACTTTGGTACAATCCAGAGGGATGGTCTCCTTTGTACTGAAGCCATTTAAAACTAATGTCTACTTAGGAGACATTACTCTATAAAGAGCAAGTTGAGGGAGGCGTAAAGACAATTTCTCCACAGGTATTAATAAAGTATCAGTTATTCTAATTATTTAAAATGACTTTACCTTAAGAAGCTTACTAACAGAACAGTGTTCTTTATTTTTTAAATCATTTTCCCACTTTTTGCTGCTGTTCTCTTTCAAGACGAAGGGAATAATGATAAACTGAGGTAAGCCTTCAGTAGCATTTACAGTAGTGTGGTGTCCAGCTAGCAGCATTTACCTGGTCACACTGTAATGGTGTCACGTCGAGGGCAAGGACAGAGGCGAAGACAGGGATGGAGGAAAACCAAAAGGGGCTTTATTAAAGAAAACTACACTACAGGAAGGGCGAAGGAAACAGACCACAAGGGGTCCAAACAGGGTAGGGAGGATCAGGCAAGAACACTAGACACAGGACACACTGGGGAGCACATGCAGGCAGCAACATCAATGACTGGACTGAGGATCGCAGGACTGAAGGACACTTTTTACAGGGCATGTGAGGGAGCAGATGGGACAGCGGGGAAGACAGCAGGCTATACGTACACTAAGATGGGAGACACAGTGGAAGAGGGCAGGGCAAGACACCAGATGGGCACTGCTGCGGGACAAGGGCGCAGAGACCGAACACCATTAGGGGACGAGACAGACCAGGGTAGGCAGGGGCAACACCAGCACAGGGCACTCTGGGGGCAAGACGGGACACCACTAGGAGAACTTATATATTGTCTTATTGTTATTGTCTTATTGTTTTTAAGTTTAACACAAATATTTTCTCTTACCATTTAAATATAAACAACCATATTTAGAATAATGGCCACAGCATCTACAGTTTAAACAACTAATTATAAATATATTTCAATTGTGCCGCAAAATTTGCATGTACTATATCAGTGTCACGATCCGCTCCGTCCGATCCCGATGTGTGCCACGCCCCCTCATTACCTTGTGTTCATTCCTGTTTGTGATCATCTGTGTCCTGTTTCATTTGATTAGTCCTGTGTATATTAGACCGCGTCTCCCCATGTATGCCAGATTCGGCATTGTATTGTCCGTGGATGTCTCTGCGTGCTTGTCATTTGCCAATTAAACCCCGTTACCTGACTTCCTGGCTGCTGTCGCCTGCTTCCCGGCTCGCCTCCGTTGCCGAACGTGACAATCAGAACATAAAAATAAATATAGAATTAAGTATGCTAACAAAACATAATCTGAAGAAATAGCAAGAAACATACGAAGAGATGCTGCTCACCTCTGCGCCATCTCTCTGTCAGAAAGTTTTTGTTCAACCTGCAATTATTTTGTTAGAACTATTGAAACCACCGAGATTTTTAATTGGTCGAAAAGTATGAAGATATGTATTGTCATTATTTTCAACGAATGAAAACAAAGAATTTATTGTCAGGGAGGGACGAATTTGTAGCTGGTCCAATCAGGAGTAGTATCTTTAGTTTGTGCATACTGTAGCTGGGCGTGATTGGATATCTAGCCGCCTTTCAAGCCCCCGAATCATGTATCTACTTGTCAATAGGAAACCACGCAGCTCTGTCTATAATGTCTGTCTGTAATTTTTTTTATGACATTATGTTTTTGCTAGGCAGCATTACGGTAATGCGTAATACCGCTGTATTGGGGGTGTACCACCGCTGTATTTCCATAGCTTGTTGACGCAATTAGCATTTTAGCGACGTTGGTAGGGCGACGTCAACTCTCAGCGAATTTCATAGGCAACATCTACAATTCAGGAACTAGTAGGTCTTCAGATAGCTGTTCACGCTTTTGAGAAAGAAGACTATAGTTCTTGTTATTCAAATTCTGTATCCTGGTATTTTTAATTTCGAAGATATGTAATATACAAGTTTTTTGATAGACTAAATTTTGGTTTGATTTCTATTTTATTTTATGTTAAATAACGTTCATATAAAATCATTTTAGAATTAGTGCAGTGTTTCGTTTAAAATTAGTGCAGTGTCCTTAAAAACTGCATGTTCAAACCTAACGCCATGCCATAACTGCTTTGCAGATATTTCATTCAGGAATCTATAGAGGATATACGTAAGCCAGTCTGTGTATGTTTGTGTCTATGTGTGTTTGGGTGGGTGGTCATGTATATATTATGTTGTGGGGACCAAATGTCCCCACAGTGTTATAAAAACATGTTATTTTGACTTTGTAGGGACATGTTTTTGGTCCCCAAAAGAAAAAACTGACTCAGTTTTATAAAATTCTGTTAATGCAATCAAAGGAATAATAATTCCAAAAGTCTTGTATTTTGTTTGGTTACTTACTGTTACTTCTTGCTTACTACTGCAGGGATTTTGGATTAAGGTTGCCATAATTAGGATTGGGGTTATGCCCATACAAATGAATGGAGAATCCCCACAAAGACTCAGATACCTAATCTGTGTGCGTGTGTGCGCGCACACGTGTGTGTGTGTCTGTTTGTGTGTGTGGATTAGGTTTATATTACATGGTGGGGACCAAATGTCCCCCGCAATGTGATAAAAACCTGTTATTTTGATGCTTTGGGGGTGTTTTTCAGGTCCCCACAAAGATCTGTCAATACTAATAAAAAACTAAAGATGCCAGAAGTCTTGTATTTGGTTTGGTTACTTATGGTTAACGTTAGGGCTGGGTAGGGGTTAAGGTTGTCATGTTGGATTACAGTTTTCCTCATAGAAATGAATGGAGAGTCCCCACGAAGATATAATTATAACCCTATGTGTGTGTGTGTGTGTGTGTGTGTGTGTGTGTGTGTGTTGTGTGTGTGGTATCAGATCAGTTCCTGAGAGTTCAGTAGTCTGACGCCATGTTTCTGAGTCTGGGTGTGAAGGCCTGAATGCTTTTCCAGATGCTAGGAGGGTGAAAAGATAATGTGAGGGATGGGTGGGGTCATCCACAATGTTGGTGGCTTTGCGGATGGAATGTGTGATGTGAATGTGCATGATGGATGGGAGAGAGACTCTAATGATCTTCTCAGCTATCCTCACTATCTGCTGGTCTTGTGATCTGAGGCTTGGAAAAACATGTTGTGCTGCTCAACCTTAGCACAATGATATGGGTGAATCATGGACGCAATAGAATTTGGGGATGATTAGTCCATACAGGGACAGAATCATTCCATACCTCAATCACCTCGTACGTATGTCTGCTAGGTGGAGTTGGAGTTGCTCCTAACTGTGCACAGTGGAGTTGAACAATCACAACTTCCCAGAATTTTACAGTAACAGGAGGACAGTGAACAACTCTTATTAATTCTATGCTGTGTGGACGATGTAATCGCCCACGAGTTTGCCTTAATACACAGGACATTCAAGCCATTGCAGAATACAAACCACAAATGCAGCTCCCTCCACCAGCAACGCCAATGTAGAAACTGCCACAAAATCCATGCCCCCTGATAACCAGCCCCTTATATTTTCACTACCGTCGTGGGGACCGTACTACAAAGAGTCAACGCAAGGTAAGCTGCAAAGTGCAAACAAATTTACAACTCACCATACATAGTGCACTACGTTTACTTTGTTTGTACTATGTGTACAGTCTTTGCACCTTGTCTGTTTGGCACTATATGTCGGTCATTCCTGTTATTCAGTGACTTTTCTGTCCTCATGGTTTACTTATATTTTCTCTAACATGAGTCACATATTTAAAACAAATATATATTTAGGTCTTCGTTATCACGTAAACAGAGACAATACGTATTAAAACTTTTATTGATATATGTATTAAGGCTGCCGTGATTAGTGGGCGTAGTCGATGACATGTTCTTCATGAATATCACTACGCAATTATTGGAGTAGTTATTCTCTAAAGCCCTGCAGTGACATGTAGTTTGTTGTTGTCAAAATGGGAGGGGCCAATACAAAGCACGGGTCTTAGGGAATTCTGATTAAATATACAGGCTTATTAATCCTGTTAATATAATTAGCATATGACCACTATTACTGTAAATAAATTCACAAACCGCAAAACTAACACCAATTGTCTGTCTACCTGCAAGGATCTGTCTGCAGACTGAAAAACTGGGGAATGAAGTGTAAACCGACCAATCAAACCACAATGGACTCGTTGGGGGAGGGATTAGACAGAGGGTGAATAGAGATGTGCATCATGAGAAAACAATATGTTCTTTTCGAACACTGAAGCATGCATACTCTATTCTAGTAGATCATAAATATAATATTATAAACTGAAAGTGAGCAAAATAATGCCCTTTAAGCAACAGTAGGCTGCTGTCCATGGTGCTGAAAACCTGGATTGTCAAATTTTACATTCAATTTTTTCACCTACTTTAACTGTAACCCTCTTATTTTGTTGGCAGTGATGCTCTGTGAAGTCTACAGAGGTGGGTATAGAAAGGATTAAAGTGGGTAATATGTGATTTAGATTAACTTTTTTAAACCTGCATTGTAAAATAAAATGTGAACAGATGAAACACCAATACATTCAATCAATTAGTCCTTGTCTGAAATGGTCAAATTTTCCTTTTAAACAAGAGATCTTTTTTTTTCAGAACAGTCTGGGTGCATCTTCTGTCCTACCAGACCGGGGTCGTGGTAAGAGCACTTCTTCTTAAGAAGTGGTTCTCAGTGGTTGGCTCACCATCTCCTTCGACAAGGAGAGAATTCAAATCATGTGGTTCTTCTGGATCTTCAAAAAAACCCAATCAAGACTCCAACTTAGCAACACCTGCAGTTTGTTGTTGCAAATAATAAAGTATTTGAGTGACTAGAGGGGATACCTGACTACCTAAGAGAGAAGCGGATTTATCCAGGACTGGGTCATGGACAACTTTGGCATCTGTTCCTGTAATGAGCTCATAATCATGGAGTTTAAGGATATGGCTAGATAGGTCCAGGAAGAATGAGCTTTGTGGGGGTGGGGGCATAAGCAGCAGCCAAACAGATCTTACTTCCCCCAACTCAGACAGGATACAGCAGAACCTGTGGTGAGCATCAGCCCCAGAATCGAGAGTGAAAATTTGAGGGGCAGGTTGGACATTTAATTAAACAACAGCAACAATGTAACAGTCATGCAATTTTGTGATTAATAACTGGGGTGGAGACAGCAACTCCTGGATGGGCAAACAAAGCAATCAGAGCTGCTACAGGGAAGCACATTGCACAGCAGCCATAGCGATCATGGTGACCTGCAGGAATTGGCCGGCGAACTCGGTGCAGTTCAATGGCGTTAAATAGGGAGAGTTCCAAGATACTGGAAGTCATCCATGGTAATATTCACATCCTCAGGAGTATCATATAAAACTTGTGTAAGCCTCAACTCCTTCAATGCCCTGATCGGGGCATTCATCGCTTTCCTATCTGCAGCTGTTTTAGCACTAAAATATTGGTAAAAAAAGAGATTCTCCTACAAAAAGTCAGAAAAGTCAAAGTGCATGATAATAGGAGGGGGACGTGAAGAGTTTTCTGACGGCCGTACAGCCTATGAGCACAGCGAATGGCTGACTGAAAGGCAGAGAGCTGAGGGAAAGTAGGGGCCTGAGTTACTGTATCACACCCAGCCAGGGCGTTGAGGGTGTCCGGCTTGGTGACCTCAGGATTAGGTCTCTGCCTTTTGCAGATGATGAGGTCCTGTTGGCCTCATCGGACCGTGACCTTCAGCTCTCGCTGCGACAGTTCGCAGCCAAGTGTGAAGCGGTTGGGATGAGAATCAGCACCTCCAAATCCGAGACCATGGTCCTCAGCCGGAAAAGGGTAGAATGCTCTCTCTGGGTCGGGGATGGGGTCCTTCCCCAAGTGGAGGAGTTTAAGTATCTCGGGGTCTTGTTCACGAGTGGGGGGACGATGGAGCGGGAGATCTACAGGCGGATCGGTGCGGTGTCCACAGTGATGCGGGCGCTGCATCGGTCTGTCAAGGTAAAGAAGGAGCTGAGCCAAAAGGCGAAGCTCTCGATTTACCAGTCGATCTACGTTCCTACCCTCACCTATGGTCACGAGCTGTGGGTAGTGACCGAAAGAACGAGATCGCGAGTGCAAGCGGCCAAAATGAGTTTCCTCCGCAGGGTGGCTGAGCTCTCCCTTAGAGATAGGGTGAGGAGCTCGGTCATTCGGGAGAGACTCAGAGTAGAGTCGCTACTCCTCCGCATCGAGAGGAGCCATCTGGTCAGGATGCCTCCTGGACGCCTCCCTGGAGGTGTTCCGGGCATGTCCCACTGGGAGGAGGCCCCGGGGAAGACCCAGGACATGCTGGAGGGACTATGTCTCTCGGCTGGCCTGGGAACGCCTCGGGATTCCCCCAGAGGATCTGGATGAAGTGGCCGGGGAGAGGGAAGTCTGGGTTTCCCTGCTGAGACTGCTGCCCCCGCGACCCGACCTCGGATAAGCGGATGGATATTCTTGTACTGTCCACTTTCTCCCGTGACAATGCAAATTTCCCACTTGTGGGACTAATAAAGGAGTATCTTATCTTATCTTATCTTATCTTATCATCTTAATTAGGGAATCTCCAGTGTGTGACTGCCCTCTAGTGGATAAACAAAATTCAACTACATAAGTCAATATTATAGTGTTTTCCAATCATTTTCACACTTGTCTCAATACCATGTCCACTTTTTCAAAACACTTCACACTGTGAACTTTACAAACATGCACCTGAGCATATCAGTTAACTTTCGGTGCAATATGCACTAAAACCACCAGAACACTTCACACTTCACCCAAAAGTGACACACGCTGCCAAACCTATAGCACTCTCTCACAAGATGACTTTGTCACACAAAGAACAATGCATGAAAAAACACAAACAACTTGAAGCGCTGCAAAATGCATATATATGATGTGTTGTTGTATCCTATATTTTCACACGTTTATTGCAAAGTAAAAGAAAAACGTATGCCATTTCTTACAGTAAACATTGTAATACAAACAAATAATACAGTAAATAAATTCAGCTGCGCAATACACTGGAAAAGAAAAATACATTACAGCCACCTACTGAAAGTACATTACATTCAATACAGAAAAAAACAAAACAAACATAGCCAAATAGCAAAGTTTGACTGTATACAGTTAAGTATACTGTTGTCCTGGACTAATCCATTTGGTCCCTTGCATTTGGCCATAAATTTTCATCGACATCACACTGAATATTTTCTCTTGCAATACACCAAGGAAAAAATCTCTTTGAGTGTCTTATCCAGCTCTGGATGTCCTCCACATGGATGTCCACACACCCAGCAGCCATTGCATCTAAAAGCGACATCTGATCATGTGGGCGATGGTCATATACCTTCCATCCCCATGCAGAAAAAAATCCTTCAGTCGGGTTGAGGAATGGAGAGTATGGTGGCAAGAATAATGACATCATCCAGGGATGGGCTATAAACCACTCTGTGACTTGGCGGGAATGATGAAAGGCCACATTGTCCCACACAATCACAGATACCAGTAAATTCTTCCTCTCCCTCCTGTGGGAGGTAAATGCTAAATCCTACAGTAGTGGGTTACAGTAAAGACAAACGTGCATCGATGCATCAGTTTTTTCCTGGAGACTTCCCTCAAATCACACCACTACAGTAATATATACACCAATCAAATGCCTTCAGTCAGAATGCTCTACATAGTGTATAGTACCTGTTGCTTTGCCTGAAAATCCTGACAATTGATGCCTCTGTGGATCTAGGCAGGTGGAGTGGAACTCTTAGACCCACTTTCCTCAGGGACAGACCATGATTTCCAACATGGTCAAATACTGTGGCTCTGATTTCATCAGTAGCCAAGATTCTTCCTCTTCCTCTCCGTTTGTGTCTTCTTGCTCTTCCTCTGCCTCTTACTGCATCCATTTTTCACTAGCTAAAGAAAAATGGCAATGGAAAATGCCAATCCAAAGATTTGCACATATGGCAAATTGGCACTAACCTCACAAATTACTAGATAGGTGCTTAGCTGAAATTATAGGCAGGTATGTGTTTTCATTCAGCTTTCCAGCTTCAAGCATTGTAAAGTGCTGTAGTTGTACAAAGTTTTGCTGGTGGCAAACACTGACTGAGAGAAGTATTCATGAAATTTGGGGGAAGTGGTGATTGAATGCATATTGTGTCAAAGCAATGCAAAAGCATACATAGTTTAGCTCACATAGTCCAATTTTATGGTGCATGTGTTAAGTGGACAAGGTAAAAAGTGGACATGGTATTGAGACACGCGTCAAAATGATTGGAAAAAAGTGTAATACATTTAACCCCCGTATGTTTTATGGCTTCACTGTGAGGCTTGACTTATTTCCCTCCTCAATGATCAGTTTAATATAACTGGTGAAGCTGTAAATTAGTTTAGTCATGACTTCAGAAGTTACCCTGACAAGGGATTCTGTACAATCAGAGATGGAGCTGCTGGTTGGGCTGGTCATCGCCTGCTTTTTCTGACTGATGTAGGTCTGAATGTAAAGTTTCAAACTGCTTAATATGTATTAATCTGTTTTATAATGTTCACACAAAAACAGCTTTTAATGTGTGTTGCACCTTACATCTCCTACTGTACAATGTGCTTCTGCATTTGATTCCTCCTTGACTGGGGGGTAAAGAGAAATAACTAGCAAGAAAGACAGAGAGAAACTTTTCGGAGGTGCTATTGTACAAAGTTGAACTGATTGTCCAAAGACTTCTTGCTGTCAAATTTAAATGTGATTTTTGTGTCTCTTTCAGTAAATTATCTTGAAATACATTGATATCTGAAGTTAACTGAGGCCCTTGCTATTCATTGTGTCCGACTCTCCAATCCTTACCTCTCCCTACAAACCTAGACACTGGTCCACTGTAATCTACCTGCATGATCGGGTCGCTCCTGTTGGTAGCAGGTTACATGTCAGACCACTGTAGATGCAGCAGTATGCATTGCAGCCTCTTATGTGCACGCAATGAAGGTACACTGGTGAAGCTTCTCCATGCCATACAGAATAGGGAAGCACTGGAGGCAGTGTGTGGCTCAGTGGGTTAAGCCTCTGTGGCTGTGATTGGAAAGTCACTGGTTCAAGCCCAACCTCAGCATGTCTGTGGCTGCTTTAAATGAGGCCCTTAACCCCCAGCTTCCTGGGCACTGCCATGGGTGGCTGCCCTTCACAGCCAGGTTCCCCTTTGCCTAAGGAGAGCAGTTTGGGGGAAGGATAAAGAGAATCTTTCCACAGGCATCAATGAAGTATCTATTGTTAGAGGCTCCTTTTCTATCTGAGCATATCCTTGCTCAGTTTGCATGAGTGCTCTGCTCCCAAAAGCCACTGGTTTCCTGCATTGTATCACAGCTGCACCCAAACTGGTGTCTGAAGCATCACACTGGAGAATCAAGTCTTCCTTGGGATCATAATATTTCAGTACCGGTGCATTCACAATGGACTCTCTGATTTTGGAGAATGCAGCATCCTGAATGTCTGTCCACTCCCACAAACTGCCTTCATGGGTCAATTGTCGCAGAGGCTCACACTGGTCTGAACGGTGGCTGCAAAACTTGGCTAAGAAATTTACCATTTTTAGGAGTCTTTGCCCCCCTGCTTTGGGCATCTGCTGGATTGCTTTGCCTTTTTCTGGATCAATTTGAAGTCCATCCACTGTCAGTAAATATCCTATGAATGGAACAGCGTCTGTCTCAGTCTTAGTTTACATTTAGCTTGATGTTTTCCTCAGTACATCTGTCTATAAATTACGTCAGTGTTCTGTCACGATCTTTCTCTGCCAGTTCCATTGTGTCTCCCTCACCTGTGATTGAAATGCCATCTGTAATCACATGAACTCCCTCCAAGCCGTTCCAGGGCTCAGTCATCTTTGGAAAATCTCTGGAGCAGTGCTGATGCCCATAGGTATGCACAGCCACCTGTACCTGCCACAAGGGGGCGAGAAAGTGGTCGGGTAGCTGAAGTTTTCCTCCAGCTTGACATGCCAACAGCCATTTCTGATGTCACACACTGAAAAGCTTCTTTAGATCTAGCAAGATGTCATCAATGGTAGGGAGAGGAAAATGGTTCCTCTTCAGTGCTTTATTCAGTGGTTTAGGGTCTGTACACACGCTGAGCTCACCGTTTCGCTTCTTTGTGAATTCTGCTCTAAAATAGCTGTTAATTACTACAGGAATTTTGGTGGTAATGTCTATTAAAGAATGTTTACAAATATCATAAATTGGATTAAAGAAGTAACTGGAGCAGTTGAATAGTTCTGCAGTCTCTGTCATTCAATTCAATTCAATTTTATTTATATAGCGCATTATCACAACATTACATTGTCTCAATGATCTTTACATTTCTGCCTCGTAAGGACCCCCCATTGAGTAAGCCAAAGGCAATGGTGGCAAGGAAAAACTCCCTAAGAGGAAGAAACCTTGGGAGGAACCAGACCCAAAGGGGGAGCCCATCCTCCAGGGGCCAGCAGATGAGTCAAACAAACAAGATGAAATGACTAAGCTAATACAGACAAGATGAAATGACTAAGCTAATACAGGGGTTGAAATATATGTCTCAATGCAGCGGCCGACCGGTGCAGGCACGTGGTGCTTGATGCACGATGGCAGGATTAATAGACACACAGCCGCAGGGTGGATGGCGAGGCATCGTGTTGAGCCAAGGGCAGGCAGGTTGGAGGGTAGGTGCCGGAGGTGGAGGTAGTTGTCTTGCAGGCCGCAGAGGCATAAACTCTTCAACGACATTGTGCTCCATGGAGCACACCCCAGAAGGGGTGAGGGAGGAAGTAAGAATAATTGTGTATTAGCCAGAGTTGAGGAAACCAGAGGCAGTGCAAGCAAAACGATCGAGTGCAATATTCGTCTAGGCTCCGGCAGATCTGGGTATAGCAGCATGAGAAATAGGGAGAGACAGGCGGGAACACAGGCATGGGGACTCCCTGAACATCAGCACTCTAGTGTAGAGCCAGAGTGACAGCACTGACGCCTCAGTTTATCCAAAGCCAATGACACCGATCCCCACCCAGCTCTTCACCTCATACTGTTAGTCTGACTGGGAGTGAGAGACTAGCTGGAACCAGAACTAGGTTTCCTATACGCTAAGCTATACAAGTGCGTTTTTAATCTAGACTTGAAAAGCGAGAGTGTGCCTGAATCCCGCACATCCGCCGGGAGACCATTCCACAGCTGCGGAGCTCTGTAAGAGAATGCTCTGCAGCCTGCCGTAGCCCTGTCTACTTCAGGAACTAATAGATATCCTGCTCCTTGTGAACGAAGCAGGCGAGGAGGGTTGTAAGGGACCAGAAGATCATTGAGATATTGTGGTGCAAGGCCATTCAGAGTTTTGTAAGTCAATAGTAATAATTTGTAGTCAATCCTAAACTTGACCGGTAGCCAGTGCAGGGAAGTATGTAACTGGGGGGAAACGGAAAGCCCCAAAAAATCATATTATAAGTAGGCACTGTAATAGGCCTACCCTTTGTTGTCTGTATTTAAACGCCAGGAGTATTAGGAATAAAATTCATGATTTAGAGGCTCTTATCTCATCAGACTCTTATGATATTATAGCAATAACTGAAACGTGGTTGAGTGATAAGGATGGACAAGAATATAATATGGATGGTTACACATTGTTCCGTAAAGACCGTATAGGTAAGAAGGGAGGTGGTGTTGCAGTATATGTAAAGGAAAACTTGCAGGCAAGGGAGCTTACTGATATAAGTAAAAGTACGGAAGCTATATGGGTAAAATTAGATGCTACAAACTCAAATAGCCTAATTGTCGGTGTTTGTTACAGAGCACCCAATGTAGCTGTTGAGGAAAGCAGATTGTTATACAGTGATATTAGGATTATGAGCAATAAAAATGATGTGGTAGTTATGGGTGATTTTAATCTACCGGGGATGCAGTGGGACATTGTTGCTGGCTCTTCTGAAAATGAACTTGACATGGTGGGATTAGTACAGGATTGTTTTTTTACTCAGTTTGTTAACACCCCTACCAGGGGAGATGCCATTCTTGATCTTGTTTTGTCTAATAACCAGGACAGGATTGGTAAATTAGATGTTTTAGAACCACTTGACAGTAGCGATCATAACATGGTTAAATTTGAGGTTAAGTTTAGTGCCCGAAGAGCAAAGTCCAAATCAAAAATATATAATGTTAGGAAGGCTAACTTCAATTGTATGAGATTAAAACTAGAAACTGTGAACTGGATGGAGTTAATTAACAAAACTGTTGAAGAGTCATGGGGATTTTTTAAAAGCACATTATTGCAAGTACAAGAGGACTTCATACCTGTTTCTAACAAGAATAAATCAAGGAAATTGCAACCTAGGTGGTTTAATAGGGACATAAAGTATAAAGTAAGGAGGAAAAGGGCTTTGTTCCAGAGATGGAAAATAACTGATGATGACATAATAAAGCAAGAGTATCTAAATCTACAGGCTGAGTTAAAAAATGACATTAGACGAGCTAAAAGGAATGTCGAAAGGAAGATCGCATTGGAGGCTAAGGATGACGTTAAAAGTTTCTTCCAGTATTTTAACTCTAAAAGAGCTCTAAAAGCTGAAATCACTAATCTGCAGGATAGTAAGGGTCTTATAATTGAAAACGACATTGACATAGTAAATGAGTTCAATGATAGTTTTGCACGGGTATTCACTGTTGAGGACACTAGTAACTTACCAGTTCTTATTACTAATCCAACATCGTCTATAACTAATATATATATAACTGAAGCTGATGTTTTGCAAAGCCTAGCTAAGCTCAAAATAAATAAATCACAGGGCCCTGATGGCATCTTACCTATAGTGTTAAAAGAGATGAGGGATATTATTTGCCAACCCTTAACATTACTGTTTCAAAAATCCTTATCTGAAGGTGTGGTACCTTCTGATTGGAAGCATGCCAACATAACGCCCATTTTCAAAAAAGGGGATAGAAGTAATTTGTCAAACTATAGGCCAATCAGTCTAACTTGTATAACTGGTAAAGTTATGGAGGCTATAATCAAAGAGAAAATGGTAGATTACCTGGACTCAAATAACATTTTGAGGGATAGCCAGCATGGATTTAGGAGAGGTAGATCCTGTTTAACAAATCTGTTGGAGTTTTTTGAGGAAGCTACTCAGGAAGTTGATGATAAGAATGCCTATGATGTCATCTATTTAGATTTCCAAAAGGCTTTTGATGTTGTTCCCCACAAGAGGCTCTCACTTAAACTCAAAGCGACAGGTATTTTAGGAACTGTAGCGACTTGGATTGATAACTGGTTAACGGATAGGAAGCAGCGAGTAGTTATAAGAGGCTCGATGTCACAGTGGGCCTGCGTTCATAGTGGGGTACCGCAGGGTTCAATTTTAGGACCACTTTTGTTCCTTATTTACATAAATGATATAGACACCAATATATACAGTAAACTGGTGAAATTTGCAGATGACACCAAGGTGGGTGGTGTAGCAGATACTGAACTAGCGGCTCAGCAGCTACAGCGGGATCTTAATTTAATTAGTGACTGGGCTGACACCTGGCAGATGAAATTTAACATAGACAAATGTAAGGTACTCCATGTAGGGAGCAGAAATATAAAGTACAGGTATTTTATGGGACCTACTGAAATAAAGGTAGCTGATTATGAGAAAGACCTTGGTGTGTATGTAGATGCTTCCATGTCTCATTCTCGCCAGTGCAGGGAAGCAATAAAAAAGGCCAATAGGATGTTGGGGTATATCTCCAGGTGTGTGGAGTTTAAGTCAAGGGAGGTAATGCTAAGATTATACAATTCCTTGGTGAGACCTCACCTAGAATATTGTGTACAGGTTTGGTCACCATATCTTAAAAAGGACATAGCGGCCTTAGAAAAGGTGCAGCGTAGGGCCACAAGAATGATTCCTGGTCTTAGAGGAATGTCATACGAGGAAAGGTTATTTGAGCTAAATCTGTTCAGCCTCAAGCAAAGGAGACTGAGGGGGGACATGATTCAGGTCTATAAGATTCTAACAGGTTTGGATGCTGTTCAACCGAATAGTTACTTCAGCATTAGTTCAAATACAAGAACTCGTGGCCATAGGTGGAAATTAGCGGGAGAACATTTCAAACTGGATTTAAGGAAACACTTCTTTACACAGCGTGTAGTCAGAGTATGGAATAGTCTTCCTGATAACGTAGTGCAAGCTGAATCCTTGGGTTCCTTTAACCCTCAATGGGTCCTTGTCAGAAAGTTACGTTCCAGGTCCTTGGGGTTCAAGTTGCACCCCTATCCATTGGCATATATAATTCAATGGTACCAAGCTCAAATTCAATTAACTAAAGTTAAGATACATTTATTAGTTAACTGAATGATGCTTGCACAGCTTACGCAGTGAGATAGTGCAGTTAAAGGGGTTGCGGCAGTGGGGGGGGGCAGCAGAGGGGACTGGTCATATAATGCACATTCCGACTGTATCCTCTTGCAGAATGTGTCGAAGAGCTTCAGCTGTGGAATACCTAGCCATGGTGTTATATCTTTTCTAACAGTTGAAATGTAAACAAAACAAAATGGCTGACTTTTTTTAATATCCGAAAATGTTCTAGAATATAATAACATAAAAAATTATAGTAAGCAATTATCACTAATTAACTGAATTTGTCGATCATATCAATGTCATAAATTAACCCTAAAAAGGGTTATGTAATAGCAACTGGACTTTGTTTTTCATAGAAGACGTTTTGCACTCCATCCAGAGTGCTTTCTCAATTCTGACTGACTGGCATAGCAGGTTGATGAACCCTGTGGAATCCTCAAGTTGTTAGCACTAGATGGTCACCTGTGGGTTGTTGTTGTTCCTCCTGGCTTTCATGTGTTTCACTGATACCACCTGAGGCCGAGCGTGAACGACTTTGGAAGCGTCTTGGCAAAGTTGAAAGAACTGCATTGTAGGTGGACCGGGAGGACAACTGCTTCAAATGAACGAACGTCGTTGAACAGAGGAGGTGGCCTAAGACGTCTATCACCTACCTACAATGCAGTTCTTTCAACTTTGCCGAGACTCTTCCACAGTCGTTCACGCTCAGCCTCAGGTGGTATCAGTGAAACACATGAAAGCCAGGGGGAACAACAACAACCCACAGGTGACCATCTAGTGCTAACGACTTGAGGATTCTACAGGGTTCATCAACCTGCTATGCCAACCAGTCAGTCAGAATTGAGAAAGCACTCTGGATGGAGTGCAACACTTCTTCTATGAAAAACAAAGTCCAGTTGCTATTGCATAACCCTTTTTTAGGATAACCATGACCTGGATAACTGAGAATCTCCACAGACATCTGTCATAAATTAAGTTTTTTTTGGGGTGCATTTTGCACCCCCGAAGAAAGTATGCCAGCGATAATTGACGTCAACACTTTTTCTATCATTTTCTGCATGACCGTATGTAAAACTGGTGCACTTACAATGTCCTAGAGGATAACTGCTGTAATTTTAATAACAACATGGTAGTAGCCATAGAAATGGGCATGGGGTGCAGAACGCACCCCAAGGAACCATTGAGGGTTAAATCAGAGCTAGATAAGATTTTAACAACTCTGAGCTATTAGTTAAGTTCTCCCCAAGCGAGCTCGATGGGCCGAATGGCCTCCTCTCGTTTGTATATTTCTTATGTTCTTATGTTCTTATGTTCTTAAGACAGGATAGGGCTAATGTGATCAAATTTTTTAGTTTTTGTTAGAACTCTGGCAGCTGCATTTTGTACTAACTGAAGTTTATGTAGGGATCCAGATGGACAACCCGAAAGGAGGGCATTGCAGTAGTCCAATCTAGAAGTTATAAAGGCATGTATTAGTTTTTCTGCATCTTGAAAGGACAGCAACTTCCGAAGCTTGGCTATGTTCCGTAGATGATAAAATGCCGTACTGGTAATGCTATTTATGTGAGCACTGAAGCAGAGGTCGGAGTCTACCAGGACACCAAGATTTCTGACCACTGTTTTAAATTGAGTAGGGAGGCCGCTAGGGTTGGGGTTTACAAACTTATTGCGGGCCTCCTTAGGACCGATTAAAAGAACCTCAGTTTTTTCAGTATTTAACATGAGGAAATTCCTTGCCATCCAACAACGGATGTCTAGCAGACAGTCGGCTAAAGAAGAGAGCTGGGATGCGTCACTAGGTTTAACAGATATATACAATTGTGTATCATCAGCATAACAATGAAAATTAACACTGTAATTTCTAATTATGTTACCAAGCGGTAGCATATATAGATTGAACAGTAGGGGGCCCAGCACTGATCCCTGCGGGACACCATATCTTACTTTAGTGGCTATGAATGACTCATTTTTTACATGGACAAACTGGTAACGATCAGTGAAATACGAACGAAACCACAGTAGTGCTATCCCTTTAATGTCAATCAATGTTTCCAACCGGTCCAAAAGAATATTATGGTCTACAGTATCGAATGCTGCAGTTAGATCCAGTAAGAATAATAGCGATATACAGCCACGGTCGGAAGCCATAAGCAAGTCGTTTATCACTTTGACTAAGGCCGTTTCTGTGCTATGATTGGGTCTGAAACCAGACTGATATAGCTCGTTAGCATTATTATCTTGAAGAAAGGAGGACAGCTGGTGAGCAACAACTTTCTCAAGAATTTTAGAAATGAAGGGAAGATTTGAGATGGGTCTATAGTTTCCTAAGTCACTAGGTTCAAGATTTGGTTTCTTTAGGATAGGTCTAATAACAGCCATTTTAAAAGATTTAGGAACATATCCAAGACTAAGAGATGAGTTTAACAAGTTTAACAATGTAGTGCTAATCAGTGGTGCAATTTCCTTAAGTCGATTGGTGGGTATTGGGTCATCAAGGCTAGTAGTGGGTTTGCAAGAGGAAATTAACTGAAGGAGTTCTGTCTGCACTACAGGAGTGAAACATTCAAAGATGTTATCATTAGTACTAATAACACTAGCACTA
This sequence comes from Paramormyrops kingsleyae, assembly GCF_048594095.1. Classification (NCBI taxonomy): domain Eukaryota; kingdom Metazoa; phylum Chordata; class Actinopteri; order Osteoglossiformes; family Mormyridae; genus Paramormyrops; species Paramormyrops kingsleyae. The sequence continues at coordinate 62,048 of NW_027326039.1, forward strand.
GCAGAGGATTGGTGGTTGTGTGCAACCGTGGGCGTGCTCGTGATGGTATGTCTAATCGTGGTTATTTTATTATTAAAAAACGCAATAAAGGCATCACTACCAAGAGCTTCTGGGACATGTGAGTTTAACATTGAACGATTCTTTGTTAACCTAGATACAGTTTCAAATAGGAATTTAGGATTGGTTTTGTTATTTTCTATTAGTTTAGAGAGATACATAGACCTAGCAGTCATTAGTGCATGTCTATACTTAGACAGGCTCTCTTTCCAGGCAAATCTAAAAACTTCTAATTTTGTTGACCGCCATTTGCGTTCTAGCTTTCGTGAAGCTTGTTTAAGTTCACGTGTACGGTTAGAGTACCAGGGGGCAGGTTTCTTATCCCTATGTTTTATTTTCTTGAGTGGTGCTACATGATCAAGAGTGGTACGAAATGATTCTACCATGTTCACGGTTACCTGTTCAAGTTCATTTACACATGACACTTCAGAGGTTAGGTTAAAGGACTGTGGGAGCTGTTCCAGAAAAGTTGCAGCGGATAATGAGGCTATGGAACGTCTAGTATCGTACCTCTGGTCTGGGGCCTTAGGGGAGTTATGTTGTATTTGAAATGTTAAAAGGTAATGATCTGAAAGTAGAGGATTCTGAGGGATAATTGATATGTGTTCTACCAGGACACCATGACTAAGAATCAGGTCTAGGGTGTGGTTACAGGCATGAGTTGGCCCAGTTACATTCTGATGTACACCGACAGAGTCAAGAATGGCAGTAAATGCTTTTGTTACTGGATCACTTTCATTTTCCATATGAATATTAAAATCACCAACAATCAAGGCCTTGTCGGTAGTAACCACCAAGCTTGTTAGCTTGTCATTGCCACGCCATGACAGAATGACTCCCTAAGCAGGATGATCCCCAGACTCTGTGACACCCCGTCTGTTGGGATTCGTGTCCTTTGCTCCTGCAGGTGACCCAGTGGTGATGGGGTCAGAGCCCCAGTCCTTGGTATCTGTTTTGGTCCCAGCACCCAGCCTCCTGCCTTGGCCCAAGCCACTGGCCTACGTACCTCAGTGGATCGTCAACAGTCCACTAATTGATCCATGGAGCGATAGTGACTGGAGGAGCCCAAGGAAGAGGAAGACCTTACTGGGCTTCTTGTAGTGACGCAGACAACCTGCCCTTACTGCTCCCTCTTGTTGCCCAGAAGGTCCGGCTCCCTGGAACTCAGCCATGGAAGGCCACTCAACACATCACTTCTCTGCGACATGGTGCCTCAAAACTCTCCACAAATTCTTCCATTGACTCCCCAAAGTGCACAGCTGCTTTGCTCGCTTTCTCTGGACATTGAAATAGGAGATGGCGGAAGGCAGCTGACCTGATATCACTAAACCCAGTTCAGGTAGTGTCCAGTCCCAGTGAAATCACTGCAGCTTCGCCCTGTGGAAGAATAATTAGTTAAAATTTGTCTATTACTATTACTAATAAACTGGTCTTTGTTCATTACTGAAAATGTAATCGAAGTTCCCTTCAAATGACTCAATATTTCTTGTAGGTGATTGTGTAATCACCTGGGTTACCCCCTTAGATACTACATCCCATAATTATCGTCATCCTGACCTTCTGTAGGCATTAATCCCATGTCAGAGTGTGTCTGCACAGCTATTTCCTTCCATTCTCTCACACAAAGTGCATCACAAAGCCTCTTTTGTTCAAACCATGGCTCCCTTGTTTAATACTACAAATTCTATTGTCATCATAAGCAAATATACATGCCTTGTGCATAGTAAATCTTTTAGTGTCCAAGCAGCATAAAGAAAAATTATGATGCATTTTATTATGAGTTTTATGCTGCATATAGTAATAATAATAGAATGACTTGCTGAAGTATTTGGTGCTAAACATTCAACCGTGTGGTTTTGTCACTTCCTGTTTAAAGTGTCCACTCCCCTTTCACTCTGCCTGCTGTGTGTGAGAATAGAAACGACAGAGATAGTGAAAGTACAGAGGATGAGGAAGTGAGGGTCAGTCTCCACAGATCTGGGCTCAGTGACACACACACACATATGGATCCTCTGATGCTCCTGTTTCTTCTCATTGCTGGGCTCACAGGTGAGTGTCTCTCATTACAGTGGTACTGAGTAGAGATCTCTCTCCTGCTGCTCACACACTGTCAGCTGCAGTTTGGAGATCATGATGTCAGTTGTGAATTATGGCAGTCTTAATAAAAACATCTTTGTCTTGGAAATTGGAAATACATATTATATTCTTAGAAATGTACCCTGAATCAGGTAATTGAAACTATATACATAATATCTAAATATACTGCATGATATATATAAAGACTGTCAGTGCAGATAAACTGCTCCTGCCTCTTGTACCCTTTGGTTTTCTATGAGGCCTGTGATTGATCTTACTGGTGTCATTTCAGCAGCACAGGTGGTTATGTGAGCAGACAGCCGGGATGCCATCAGTCATTTCTGTGTGTACAGACAGAGGGGTCTAAACACCCAGCTTCATGTATTACTGCAGAAGGTCTCAGTGCTTATCAGGGGGCAAGATCAGTGTTAGGGGTCAAGGCTAAACCTGGTTGTCTTTCACTCTGCAGCAGATTTGGAGAGCTAGTTACCCTCTAGCTGGTAGAGACTGGGGGCAGCGTGGGGGCCTCACACCTCCAGGCTTGTGGTTTCGGTATCTGGCCCAGCTTTCTGTGGGCAGTTTGCATGGTCTTCCTGTATCTATGCTGGTTTCCTCTCAGTTCTCCGGTTTCCTCCCACAGGTCAATGTCTTTCCATGTAAAGGGCAGCCAATAGCGACATTTTTGCCTCTCTAGACGGCACTTCAGTGCATTCAGTCGTGCTACATGACACCTTTCTTGATGGTGAACTGTGTGCAGGTAGGTAGGTTGGTCTATCTCTCTAATCATGTCTAATCATGCAATATCAAAGAAAAGGACAGCCCCAGACAATTGATTTAATTATTGTGATAACTCAAAAAGTATTTGACAGATCTTTGGATAATAGAGGATCCGTGACTGATTTAATTTTGTGACGAAGCGCTCCAGAATTGAAGCGGTGTCACGTAGTGATGGCACATGAAAGGACAGCCATAGGTGTAGATTCAGTGAACCTGGTTACATTGAGACAAGTCGCCCAGTGTTGGGCTTTTAATAACAATGATTGTTGCATAGGTGGGAGGAGTGTGTGGGGGATACAGGTTGTTAAGGGTAGGGGTGTGTGAGTAGAGTGGGGACATTGAGTTGGATTTTCATGCCTTATAGTCAGAAGCCCATGTCTTCTGTTGCCCTTGCCGTGGTTCCCCAAAATCTCTCTGTCTCTTTAGTTTATACAGATATTAGATATCTGACTCATACCCCTGCCATCTCAGCACTGCTGACTGTTGGCTTTGAATGTGACCATGACTGCGTCTGTGTGCAGTTTGCAGGCTTCCTCTGTTCACATTGCATTTCTCCAGCTTCCAGTGCCCTGCAATGGATTGACATGCTGTTGAAGGTTTACCTCACTTTACACTGTGTGCTTCCTGCATTAGGACCTAAATAATTATACTAATGATTAAACAGCTATGGTGAAACATACGACTCTTTCAGGCGACAGTGATACCCAACTAATGTATAGCGTTTGTTTTTAAAATGAAATGAGAACAGATTAAAAGAGAGCTGAGCATCTCGATTGACTAACATTCCCACAGTGCCTCTTCAGGAGTCCTTTTAGACACCAAGTTCTGTGGTTCCAATTAGCACCATGAAGGTGCACAATGATATTCATGGGTATCATGGTCTGCAGCCAAATCACAATTATTTAACACTTTTTCTAGATTTTACATGTCTGCAGTGTTGGAACACACAATACACACAATATATATGCGGTGGGGCAACTTTTGCCCCCACTGTCTAAAAATGGGGGCATTTGCAATATTTGGGGTCACACTTTAAAAATTGTACTTAGAGCACAAAGTTTATGTTTTATGAGAGAAGAGCCCAGATTAAAATGCATACAGTAATCAGCTCCTTGTGCCAACATGAGTAAATAAGAATAATATTCCTATCAGGGGTTTTGCGAGGATGAGACTGAAGCTTTACCCTTTGTTTCTGCTGAGAGACATGCGGCGTGACTCATTTCTCTGCGCGTACAAGTTATCTTTGATCAGCGTTCATGGTTTGAGATTCAGATCGAGCTTTAGGTAATTATTTTCGAACTGGTTGGTTGGACTTCTAAGAAATTCGAGTTCTAATGAGTTCGAGAACTGAGATACCACTGTACTAACAAATAGAAAACACAAAATACTGTACATGTATGACGTAATTGCCAGTTTATTGGTAAAATATTTTTGTTAAAGCTTTTTAAAAATTACATAATAATATAAGTGATATAAAAACCAGTGAGAATCCAAATACTATCTACAACTTCATAGAGTATTATACTCAATGCAGCCTCTGCAAATGTTTCCGGAATGTAGCCATAGCAATTTCTTCTGATGTAGCAGCAGATCTCCATCATGATCTCCAAACTGCAGCTGACAGTCTGTGAGGAGCAGGAGAGAGATCTCTACTCAGTACCACTGTAATGAGAGACACTCACCTGTGAGCCCAGCAATGAGAAGAAACAGGAGCATCAGAGGATCCATACATGTGTGTGTCACTGAGCCCAGATCTGAGGAGACTGACAATCACTTCCTCATCCTCTGTACCTTCACTGTCATGGTCGTTTCTATTCTCACACACAGCAGGCAGAGTGATGGGGGAGTGGACACTTTAAACAGGAAGTGACAAAACCACAAGGCTGAATGTTTAGCACTTCAGCAAGACATAACATCCAACCATCCATCCATCCATCTTCTATAGCTGCTTATTCTGTGCAGGATCCTGATGGCCCACAGTCTGGGCAGCAACCACTCGCAGGGAAAACACACCATTCACACACACATGCACACCTATGGTAACTCCAATAAACCTCAGCATGTTTTTGGGCTGTGGGGGGAAACAGGAGAACCCAGAGGAAACCCCACACTGACACGGGGAGAACATGCAAGTGCAGGGGGGACAATAAAACAAAATTAAAGTCTTCAGCTTGCTTGGTTTCTTGTGTCATTCATGTGACTCACAGCTGTTTTCTACAGATACACATACAGTATGAAGTGTGAAATGAAGAGCTGAGAGGGAGAGACACTGCAGAAAGCAGTGAAAGCCAGTACATACTGTCAGAGGTTACAATCTTTACGGTGTGTGTTTCTGCGTATTTCTTATCAATTGCAGGAAAACATTTTTCATGTTGCCTTTGTCCTGCAGTTTGCAGGAATAAATATTGTAATAATATTAGGAATTTTACAAATTTGGCAATATCAAATACAGTGATACCTCGGTATACGTCCTTAATCTGTTCCAGATCCTTGGACTTATACCAAACAGGATGTATACCAAACAAATTTTTCCCATAAGAAATATAAGGAAAATGATTAATCCGTTCCCATGAAAAAAAAATCCTATTGTTATTGGCATATTATATATTGATGGGGTTGTATAAAATAACTTAAACATTGCTTAATACTAAAATACATAAATATAAAAGCAATTAGATGAAACAAATGAAAAGAGAGTTATAGCGCGGGTTGTTCACTGAATGGTAGCAACTGGCGTACTGACGCTGGTGGGCAGTCGTGGCTTTGTCTTGAGAGGTAAACAAGGGAAGCGCGTGGTGTCCTGACTCATTATGACCCATACAAGTTCTAGCACATGAGTCGTATTCCAAACAAAGGCCATATACCAAACAAAATTTTCCGTGTCCAAGCAGGACGTATATCAAGTTGGACTTATTCCAAAGTGGACGTATACTGAGGTACCACTGTAATGGATAGTTGAACTTTACAAAGAATCATTGTAGCTCACTGGGTATAGAAATACATGTAAATGAAGCATGTAAGTTGATGTTATTAATGAGCTGTGTAACTTCCTTCTTTCTCACACATGAACATAAGCAGCTAAGATATTTTCAGACAGACACTTATTCTGAAAAGCAGAAATGTCGTCATACAGGATGTGAGGGTGAGACTCTGCAGAAACACTGTGTGCTGCATACAGAGGGTCTGACCTCAGGCCTTTGTTTCAGTCTTTGTTATGTTTTATACAGTTTGTTAAGTTCCACTGCAGTAGGTCCTTTTAATCTCAGTGGATCAGTAGGAAACAAGAGGCCCATTAGGATCGTGTTTCTGTGTGTGTACTCACACTTGGCCCAGTAGCCTCGCACCATGCCTGAGCAGGATTATCCCTCCTCCCACTCCCCGCTGGTCTGCGGTCACATTGCACTTAACATTTCGGGCCCCACCGCACTTGCGTCATCTTTGTATAACTTTTTGTGTTGAAGTGAAAATAGGAAACGCGCAATCGTACAGCACAGTGGAGTTTATGACTAATGTCCTTATATTGTGGCTTATTTGGGGTTGTTTTGGGCATGATGACAAACAGCCCTCATATAGATTTATCGAGTATGTAATGCAGCTATTTTTACTTATACGTGCTGCATGTATAAGAAAACAGTCCCACGTTTTACTAAATATCTAAGATTTTTGTGTTTTGCATCCAGCTGTTCCTAGACACTCTCATCAGCAGAAATTTCCAGCAAACACTGCACCTCTGCTGCAGACTAAATTGCCAGTTGCATCCTTGATGTGTCTCTAACACTGTGATGTGTATGAGTATGTGTATGAGTATGAGCATTGGTGCCTGTAATGCTGTGATGTGTAAAGGTACAGTATGTGTATGAGTATGCCTATTGGTGTCTGTAACGCTGTGATCTGTATAGGTACAGTATGTGTATGAGTATGCCTATTGGTGCCTGTAATGCTGTGATGTGTATAGGTACAGTATGTATATGAGTATGCCTATTGGTGCCTGTATCGCTGTGATGTGTATAGGTACAGTATGTATATGAGTATGCCTATTGGTGCCTGTAACACTGTGATGTGTATGGGTACAGTATGTATATGAGTATGCCTATTGGTGCCTGTAACGCTGTGATGTGTATAGGTACAGTATGTGTATGAGTATGCCTATTGGTGCCTGTAACGCTGTGAAGTGTATAGGTACAGTATGTGTATGATTATGCCTATTGGTGCCTGTAACGCTGTGATGTGTATAGGTACAGTATGTATATGAGTATGCCTATTGGTGCCTGTAACGCTGTGATGTGTATAGGTACAGTATGTGTATGAGTATGCCTATTGGTGCCTGTAATGCTGTGATGTGTATAGGTACAGTATGTGTATGATTATGCCTATTGGTGCCTGTAACGCTGTGATGTGTATAGGTACAGTATGTGTATGATTATGCCTATTGGTGCCTGTAACGCTGTGATGTGTATAGGTACAGTATGTATATGAGTATGCCTATTGGTGCCTGTAACGCTGTGATGTGTTTAGGTACAGTATGTATATGAGTATGCCTATTGGTGCCTGTATCGCTGTGATGTGTATAGGTACAGTATGTATATGAGTATGCCTATTGGTGCCTGTAACACTGTGATGTGTATGGGTACAGTATGTATATGAGTATGCCTATTGGTGCCTGTAACGCTGTGATGTGTATAGGTACAGTGTGTATATGAGTATGCCTATTGGTGCCTGTAACGCTGTGATGTGTATAGGTACAGTATGTGTATGAGTATGCCTATTGGTGCCTGTAATGCTGTGATGTGTATGGGTACAGTATGTATATGAGTATGCCTATTGGTGCCTGTAACGCTGTGATGTGTATAGGTACAGTATGTATATGAGTATGCCTATTGGTGCCTGTAACGCTGTGATGTGTATAGGTACAGTATGTATATGAGTATGCCTATTGGTGCCTGTAACGCTGTGATGTGTATAGGTACAGTATGTATATGAGTATGCCTATTGGTGCCTGTAATGCTGTGATGTGTATAGGTACAGTATGTATATGAGTATGCCTATTGGTGCCTGTATCGCTGTGATGTGTTTAGGTACAGTATGTATATGAGTATGCCTATTGCTGTCTCTAATCCAGACCCTAATGGTGTCTAGGGGGGCAGCGTGTGGCTCAGTGGCACTGAGTGTGCAGCTCAGAGGCAGACATCCCTCCTTCATCAGCTTGAGGCCTGAGGTCAGTCTCACCTTCTGTGTCATATTTTGGTTTTATTTTATCTGTATCCATTCCTCACTGGAATACCAGGGTCTCTCTCTGCTGTGCTTTCCTTACAACTTTGCTATTTGTTTTTGTAGCACTCAATATATTAGCCCCACAATACAGTTCAGATCTGCTATTCCCAAATTAATTTAATTTTAACATAACTTTTTAAATGTGTTGCTTATTGTACATTTCAATTATTTTTTATTATCTTATTTCTTGTATGCATGTTTCCATGTAATTTTATTTATATACTTTACTGTGAATGGAGAACTTGCTAATCAGTTCTCTCTAGCCTGGAAAGCACTTTGGGTCAATTCCTGTTGATTTTAAATACGCTCTACAAATAAATGACTTGCATATGGCTGCCCTCTAATGGATAAACAAAATTCAGCTACTCAAGTCAATATTAATACATTTAACCTTAGTATGTTTTATGGCATTACTGTGAGGCTTGACTGTATTTCCCTCCTCAATGATCAGTTTAATCTAGCTGGTGAAGCTGAAGGCAGAGATGGAAATTAGTTTAGTCGTGACTTCAGAAGTTACCCTGACAAGGGATTCTGTAAAATCAGAGATAGAGCTGATGGTTGGGCTGGTCATCGCCTGCTCCTTCTGACTGATGTAGGTCTGAATGTAAAGTTTCAAACTGATTAATAGGTATTAATCTGTTTTCTAATGTTCACACAAAAAGAGCTTTTACAATGTGATTCTGCATTTGATTCCTCCTTGACTGGGGGGTAAAGAGAAATAACTAGCAAGAGAGACAGAGAGAAACTTTTCAAAGTTGAACTGATTGTCCAAAGCCTTTTTGTTGTCAAATTTTAAATCATCTATTACTCACTGTAATCCTTTCTATACCCACCTCTGTATGACTTCACAGAGCATCACTGCCAAAGAGTATTCTTAAATAAACTTCAGCTGGTACAAAATGCGGCAGCCAGAGTTCTCACAAACACTAAAAAATTTGATCACATCACCCTAGTCTTGTGGGGAAGATGGTGGCGCAGGAGGTAGTGCTATCGTTCGGCAACTGAAAGGTTGCAGGTTCGAGCCCTGGTTCTTCCTGACCCCATCAAAGTGTCCTTGAGCAAGACACTGAACCCCAAATTGCTCCCGGTGTGCAGGTTGGCACCTTGCATGGCAGCCTCTGCCACCGGTGTATGAATGTGTGTATGGATGGGTGAATGTGAGGCATAAATTGTAAAGTGCTTTGAGTACTCGTAAGAGTAGAAAAGCGCTATATAAATGCATTCCATTTACCAACAAAATAAGAGGGTTGCAGGTGAAAAAATTGAATGTAAAATTTGACAATTCAGGTTTTCAGCACCATGGACAGCAGCCTACTGTTGCTTAAAAGGCATTATTATGCTCACTTTCAGTTTATAATTTTATATTTATGATCTACTAGAATAGAGTATGCATGCTTCAGTGTTCAAAAAGCACATATTGTTTTCTCATAATGCACATCTCTATTCACCCTCTGTCTAATCCCTCCCCCAATGAGTCCAGTGTGGTTTGATTGGTCGGTTTACCCTTCATTCCCCTGTCTTTCAGTCTGCAGACAGATCCTTGCAGGTAGGCAGACAATAAGGATTGTGTTATGAGGTGACCTCATCATGTCATGGAAGTAAGGGCTGGAATTACAATGAGGTGTTTTAGGCAGATGAGAGATGAGTGGTTTCTGTGCTGAGAGTTACTCCCTTTGCTATGTACTTTGCATCTAAAGACTTTGCAGACCGTTTACATGCAGCTGAAGCCATATAACACACTAATAGAAAGGGAAAAGCATAATAGGTCCCATTTACTGAGTGTTACAGCAATATGCAATATATTATTTTATATATAAATTTCTTTTGATGTTGACCAGAAGGTATGTGATACCTCCCCCCCCCCCCCCCCCTTATCAGATAAGTAAGAGCTGCTGTCAGCTGAGACAAGCTGGTGTGATTCGTTTCAATTCAATATTATTCGTGTCGCGCATTTTCACAACATTACATTGTCTCAAAGCACTTTACCTTATCCCTGCCCAAAGCCCACAGAGAGCAAGCCAGTGGCAAGGAAAATCTCCCTAGAAGGAAGAAACCTTGGGAGGAACCAGATTCAAAGGGGAAGTCCATCCTGCAAGTGCTGGCAGAGGAAGTGATATGAGCAAAATGGCAAAGTCCCAGTTCACACTGTCCATATTTTAAGATTAAAATGAGTAAAAAGTGGGCGGTCCTGATTTCGTGTCTTACATCACACTGCAAGATGGTCACTGATTGGTGGGCTCTGAGAGGAAGCTGTGATCTGAAAACCACAAACCATTTACATTTCATTTTGAAATATTTAAAAAATATTAATTCAATCAGAATATTTATTAAATAAAAATAATTACGAAAATACATTAAATATATATTTAAGAATTAATAAGCAACGCAATAAGACTTTTACTTTCACTAATTAATAAACCAATATTAAACTTTGACCAGCAGGTGGCAGCAAAGCACGTGTGAAGAAGAGGCCATCAGCGGTACAAAGCACTGGCTGTACAGGTTCCAACACTGCAGACAAACCTCCCTGTTTAACTGACTCCTATGGTATGACTAGACAGATTGAGCAGGGCCGCATGAGAGAGGTCTCACTGCAGTTAGTGTAACTATTTATTTTACAACTCATCTGTCTCATTCTGCTTCATAAAGGTCACACCCCACTTCCAGCTTCCTCTGACGCAAGGAGATTCGTGCACAAATGGCTACAGCTTAAACTGAAACAATAATGATATATAAAAAGACATTTCATACAAACACAGCATAACCTTGCTGATAAAGCCTTGCGGTTTGTGCATTTATTTACACTAATAGTGGGTGTATGCTAATTATATTAACAGGATTAATAAGCGTGTATACTTAATCAGAATTCCCTAAGACCCGTGCTTTGTATCGGCCCCTCCCATTTTGACAACAACAAACTACATGTCACTGCAGGGCTTTAGAGACTAACTACTCCAATAATTGCGTAGTGATATTGAAGATAGTCATCGACTACGCCCACTAATCATGGCAGCCTTAATACATATATCAACAAAAGTTTTAATACGTATTGTCTCTGTTTACGTGATAACGAAGACCTAAATATATATTTGCTTTAAATATGTGACTCATGTTACAGAAAATATAAGTAAACCATGAGGACAGAAAAGTCACGGAATAACAGGAATGACCGACATATAGTGCCAAACAGACAAGGTGCAAAGACTGTACTCATAGTACAAACAAAGTAAACGTAGTGCACTATGTAGGGTAAGTTGTACATTTGTTTGCACTTTGCAGCTTACCTTGCGTTGACTCTTTGTAGTACGGTCCCCACGACGGTGGTGGAAATATAAGGGGCTGGTTATCAGAGGGCATGGATTTTGTGGCAGTTTCTATATTGGCGTTGCTGGTGGAGGGAGCTGCATTTGAGGGTTTGTATTCAGCAATGGCTTGAATGCCCTGTGTATTAAGGCGAACTCGCGGACGATTACATCTCTCACACAGCATAGAATTAATAAGACTTGTTCACTGTCCTCCAGTTACTGTAATATTCTGGGAAGTTGTGATTGTTCAACTCCACTGCGCACAGTTAGGAGCAACTCCAACTCCACCTAGCAAACATACGTACGAGGTGATTGAGGTATGGAATGATTCTGACCCTGTATGGACGAATCATCCCCAAATTCTATTGCGTCCATGATTCACCCATATCATTGTGCCAAGGTTGAGCAGCACAACATGTTTTTCTAAGCCTCAGATCACAAGACCAGAGGATAGTGAGGATAGCTGAGAAGATCATTAGAGTCTCTCTTCCCTCCGTCATGGACATTCACATCACACGCTCCATCCGCAAAGCCACCAACATTGTGGATGACCCCACCCACCCCTCACATTATCTTTTCACCCTCCTAGCGTCTGGAAAAGCATTCAGGCCTTCACACCCAGACTCAGAAACATGGAGTCAGACTACTGAACTCTCAGGGACTGATCTGATACCACACACACACACACACAAACAGGTCTGTAATTATATCTTCGTGGGGACTCACCATTCATTTCTATGGGGAAAACTGTAATCCCAACATGACAACCTTAACCTCTACCCAGCCCTAACCTTAACCATAAGTAACCAAACCAAATACAAGACTTCTGGCATCTTTAGTTTTTTATTGTATTGACAGATCTTTGTGGGGACCTGAAAAATACCCCCAAAGCATCAAAATAACAGGTTTTTATCACATTGCGGGGGACATTTGGTCCCCACCATGTAATATAAACCTAATCCACACACACAAACAGACACACACACACACATGTGCGTGCACACACACACACACAGATTAGGTATCTGAGTCTTTGTGGGGATTCTCCATTCATTTTTATGGGCATAACCCCAATCCTAACTATGGCAATCTTAATCCTTAATCCCTACAGTAGTAAGCAAGAAGTAACAGTAAGTAACCAAACAAAATACAAGACTTTTGGAATTATTATTCCTTTGATTGCATTCACAGAATTTTATAAAACTGAGTCAGTTTTTTCTTTTGGGGACCAAAAACATGTCCCTACAAAGTCAAATTAACGTGTTTTTATAACACTGTGGGGACATTTGGTCCCCACAACATAATATATACATGACCACCCACCCAAACACACATAGACACACACACACACACACACACACACAGAGACTGGCTTACCTATATAATCTATAGATTCTTGAATGAAATATCTGCAAAGCAGCTATTATGGCATGGCCTTAGGTTTGAACATGCAGTTTTTAAGGACACTGCACTAACTATAAACGAAACACTGCACTAATTCTAAAATGGTTTTATGTGAACTTTATTTAACATAGAATAAAAAAGAAATCAAACCAAAATTTAGTCTCTCGAAAAACTTGTATATGACATATCTTCGAAATTTAAAATACCAGGATACAGAATTTGAATAACAAGAACTATAGTCTTCCTTCTCAAAAGCGTGAACAACTATCTGAAGACCTACTAGTTCCTGAATTGTTGATGTTGCCTATGAAATTCGCTGAGAGTTGACGTCGCCCTACCAAAGTCGCAAAAATGCTAATTGCGTCAACCAGCTATGGAAATACAGCGGCGGTACACCCCCAATACAGTGGTATTACGCATTACCGTAATGCTGCCTAGCAAAAACATAATGTCATAAAAAAAATTACAGACAGACATTATAGACAGAGCTGCGTGGTTTCCTATTGACAAGTAGATATATGATTTGGGGACTGAAAGGCGGCTAGATATCCAATCACGCCCAGCTACAGTAAGCACAAACTGAAGATACTACTCCTGATTGGACTAGCTTCAAATTCGTCCCGCCCTGACAAAAAATTCTTTGTTTTCATTCGTTGAACATAATGTCAATACATATCTTCATACTATTCGACCAATTAAAACTCTCGGTGGTTTCCATAGAAACAAAATAATTGCAGTTTAAAGACAAACTTTCTGACAGAGAGATGGCGCAGAGGTGAGCAGCATCTCTTCTTATGTTTCTTGCTATTTCTTCAGATTATGTTTTGTTAGCATATTTAATTCTATATTTATTTTTATGTCCTGATATAGTACATGCAAATTTTGCGGCACAATATCGTTGAAATATATATATAATTAGTTGTTTAAACTGTAGATGCTGTGGCCATTATTCTAAATATGGTTGTTTACATTTAAATGGTAAGAGAATATATTTGTGTTAAACTTAAAAACAATAAGTCTTATGGTTGATATGATTGGTTATACTCATCCGGCCTGTGATAATGCATTTCATCTGAAGATGTTATTCTGAAAAGATCGCCTATACGTTTACTTTTTAAATGTCCCATGTTCTTGAAGTAAGATTAACTTTTTGCTAGGTTCGGTATCATGGTGATGTTATAGCGTATCGAAGCAGCGTCATAATTTCGCAAGCTTTACTGTATTGTGAAGCAGTTTTAGCAATTCGGTCGTTACTGCCGGAGTAGCCTCGACGCCACGAGCAGCTAATGAAGGCTCCATCTCTTTCCATAGGCATTCTTGATGAATAGCATTTAGGAAAGAAGTTGAAAAAATACCGTGCCTAGTTTGGCTTTGCGAGTATCACATATGGCTAGTTAATTATTAGTTCTTATTTATTCACCAGAATGAGAATTGCGAGAGCTGTTTCCTGGACCAACGACCAGTACTGGGGAGCCTGGGACCTGTGGGACGAGGTGATCGACTGGGGAGATAAGGAAGGTTTGGAGGAGTACTCACCAGCGACACCCCCCACTGTCCAGACTGGGGAGGTTATGGGGGGACTGGGAGGTGTGACTGACTGGTGTAAGGGAGGGGAGGGTATGAGCATGAAAGGCTCTGAGACTCTTCAGAGCAATTACGGCCTGACATCTGAAGAGTGGGAAATTTATAAGACGTACTACCTTCAGAAAAAGAAGAAGGTCAGGAAGAATAGGAGCACTCAGGGGATAGATGAGGTAAAGGGTGCGATTAGTGGGGAAAAGGTGGAGCTGGCAGAGAGGGAAAAACATGTGGGGGTGACCTCCAGTGTACAGGTGGAGGCCGCAGACCTGAATGTAGGCATTAATAAAATGCAAAATGGAAGCAAGGGGAAGCAAGGTGAGGTGGGGGTGAATGTGAAGGTGGTTAAGGTGGAGGGGGGGATAATTTCCCTGAAGGCAGAGGATACGAAAGGAAATGTGAAGGTGGAGGCTGTGCAAGTCCAAGTGTGTGAGTTTGGGCTTGCAGAAGTAAATTCTGGGGATGTAAATGTTGAGATTGTGGGGGTAGAAGTAGGGGAGGTAATTATTGAGGGTGCGGACATGGTGAGTGATGTAACCATATTGGAAATTATAGTAAATGATGTACTAGTTGAGATTATAAATAGAGAAGGAGGTCAGGAGGAAACTGGCGGTGTAGAGATAGATGTGGGTCAGGTAGAGATAGAAGAGGTAGAAGTGGTGGGGAATTAATATAAAAGTTGAGCGTGTAGAGCTCATTACATAGAGAAGAGCCAAAATACGAAAAAGATGAAGTTGTGGTTCTGCTGCTGCTGTTTAGGAAACATTAAATAATTGAAACAGTATCTAAGATAATAAATCAAGTATGATAAATTTTGAGATATGTGGAATGTTTCATAATAATGTTTAACGTTTATTAAGAAAAAAATGTATATTTCTAAGTAGATTTGTAAACTGCTCTTTAAAGTATTAATTTTCAGAATTCCAGAATTTCCAAAATCTCCAGGTAATTTAATTTGATTTCATTTTGTTTAAACTGCACACACATAAAAATGATTAGCCCTGTTATGTATTTGTGTTTTATTTATTGTTTATTTATTAAGCACCCTATCCCTCATGGATGGCATGTTGTACAGGTCACCTGTGTTCCCATAAACTTTAACTTGTCTTGCAGTCTTGTTCCCCCCACACCCTCTGCTTTTTCCCTTCCTCTGTTTCTATCTTCACTCCAGGTCCAAGACGTTTCCAGCCCACTGTCCTTGGGAAAAGCCACCATCCGTGGCCACCGCTCCGGTTTCTCTGGTTCCTGTTCCTGCCCCCGTCCATGTCCTTGCCCTGCAGGTTCCCCTTCACCCTCAGGTCCCAGGCTTGTGGTACCGACGGTGTCCCTCCCCGCCCTATGGTCCCGACAGCGCCCCACTGCCTTACCATCCTGGCGATGCCCACAGTGCCTCTCGGCCCCAACCCTGCCTTCCCCTTGGCTCGATCTGGCCCTACTGGCCTCCCGAGACCCAGCAGGGGCTCGTGTCCCAGGGTCAACGCCCTGCTTTCTGGGGACCAGCAGACCCCCTAGCTCAGTCCTGTCCCCTCCTGCCTCAGATAAGTTTTTGCCCCAAGGTCCTGTCCCACCTTTGTTCTCCCAAAGCCCATTTCCAGCTCACCCTGTAGCGCCCCCATGTTTGTTCGCTTACCCTGCCTCAGTTCCTGCCCCAGTGCCCTGTCCCACCTTGACTCCTCCTGGGCCCATGGTTCTCCCTTGTCTGTCTGTTCTTCAGCTGTCCACCCTGTGTTAGTCTGTGTGTCAGTTGTGCCCTGCGTTCCCTATCTTTTCTGGTTTCTTGCCCGTGTTTGGTTCCTGTTAGTGCGGTGCCCCTGTCTGAGCATCATGTTTGCCCTGCTGTGTACCCAGTGTGTCTCTATGGTGTTCTGTTGTGTTTTCGTCTTGGTCCTAGTTCTCTCTTACCCGATCGTGATCCATTTCTTTACTCCTGCGTGGTCTTGTCCTGTCGGGTCAGCAGTCCATATGGCCCTTTGCCCCGCTTGTGTCCTCTATCTGGCCCCGTTAACGGCCGTTCTCGTCTTCCCCGGCTCCTGTAATCCACACGAAATGTTTCTTGTCCCGTGTTATCACTCGTCTGTGGACCTGTCCTGCTGTGTGATGTACGTTCTATCATCCTGGTTGTCCCTAGTCTGTCCCCAGTTCTCCTAGTGGTGTCCCATCTTGCCCCCAGAGTGCCCTGTGCTGGTGTTGCCCCTGCCTATCCTGGTCTGTCTCGTCCCCTAATGGTGTTCGGTCTCTGCGCCCTTGTCCCGCAGCAGTGCCCATCTGGTGTCTTGTCCTGCCCTCTTCCACTGTGTCTCCCATCTTAGTGTACGTATAGCCTGCTGTCTTCCCCGCTGTCCCATCTGCTCCCTCACATGTCCTGTAAAAAGTGTCCTTCAGTCCTGCGATCCTCAGTCCAGTCATTGATGTTGCTGCCTGCATGTGCTCCCCAGTGTGTCCTGTGTCTAGTGTTCTTGCCTGATCCTCCCTACCCTGTTTGGACCCCTTGTGGTCTGTTTCCTTTGCCCTTCCTGTAGTGTAGTTTTCTTTAATAAAGCCCCTTTTGCTTTTCCTCCATGCCTGTCTTAGCCTCTGTCCTTGCCCTCGACGTGACACCATTACAGTGTGACCAGGTAAATGCTGCTAGCTGGACACCATACTATTGTAAATGCTGCTGAAGGCTTACCTCAGTTTATCATTATTGTCATCGTCTTGAGAACAGCAGCAAAAAGTGGGAAAATGATTAAAAAGTAAAGAACACTGTTCTTCTTAAGGTAAAGTCATTATTGGAACTGAAATTAGAATAATGAAATACATTCAACAGAATGGTTGTCCATCCATCCATCTTCTGAAACTACTTTATCCCAACCAAGGTCACAGGGAGTCTATCCCAGGAACAATGGGCACAGACAGGGACCAACCCTGGGCAGTTGCCAACACACCTCAGGGCACACGCACACACAACTACAGGGCCAGTTTAGACTAATCAATCAACCTATCCTGCACACTTTTGGACCGTGGGAGGAAACTGGAGCCCCCAGTGAAAACTCACACGAACAGCGTGCAAACTCTACACAGATAGGACCCAGGACCAGACCCAGGACCTTCTCGCTGTGAGGCAGCAGCACTAACCACCGCGCCACCCTGTTGAAATGGTCGTTTGTAAAATAATACATTCAGGTTATGTTATTGTAGATCTGGAACGTGGTGTTAAAATATAGTGGTGAACTTAAGACTGCCCATTCAGTATCGCTGTTCTCCTAATGTTAGACACAACAATTTATATTAAATATTTTATATAAGACATCCGGAGGCTGCAGGGCATCGTCCAAGCAGCAGAGAAGCTCATTGGCTGCAGCCTCAACCTCAGTGATTCACTATCTGCCCCAAGAACAAAAAGGCGACCTGGCGAGATCATGCCGACCCCTCCCACCTCAGCCATAATCTCTTCCAAATTTTCTTTTATTCCCCTCAAAACTGCATTGTGGAAAAAAGGGATGAGTACAGATTGGGCAGCAACAAATATTTAACAGACATGGTGACAATGAGTGACTTTGCTATACAGCAGAGGGACAGTGTTTGCTGGAAATTTGGGCTGACAAGAGTATCCAGGAAAAACTTGATGCAACTCACAAAAACTCAAAAAAAAAAAAATATTTGGTAAAATATGGGTCTATCTTCTTATATGTGTAGCACGAATAAATAAAAATGCCTGTGTGGCATACTAGCATGGCTCTATATGATGGCCATGTGTCTGCGTGCCCAAAATGACTCCAAATCAGCCATAAAATTAGGACAGTAATCATGAGCTCCATTGTGCTGTGCAATAGCACTTTTCTTCCTTCATTTTTTTCAAAACAAAACATTGCACAGTGATGATGAAAGCATGCTCAGACCTGGAACGTTAAGCGCAATGTGGGCACAGGCGAGTTGGGGAGTGTGGAGGGGGGAACAATCATGCTCAGGCATGATATAAGGCAACCGGGCCAAATGTGAGTACACCCTAACACTGACCATTTGTCAGGCTGAGCTCTACCTGGGAGGGTCCTGGAGCAGCTACTGGAAGAGGTGGTGCAACTCTACTCACCTCATCCACCTGACAGACAACCTCAGTGCCTCAATACCTACACTGGAAGAGCAGCGTGCAAGGGAACAGCAGGCCATGAGATACAGACACCATCACGAACGGCTACATAGCCAAAGACTCCACTCGCTCACAGAGAGCGTCGCTTGTGATGAAACCCAGGGCTTCATGACGAAGCATTTGTGTTATTTGTGATTATAGCATTATGTGATGTTTCCTCTGTTTATGTTAAAGTTCAGTGGTCAGTTTAACAGATAAACCACACACAGTTCCTTAATAACTATATTTTATTCTTCAAAACAAATATAAAAATGATTATGAAAAAATATATATTCTGTGAGCTTGCTGGAAAACAGTTTGTCCAGCATGAGCCAGCCTCATCCAGAGGGCTACTCTCCTGCTGTCAGTCATCCATTGCCATGTCAGAGCCAGCCTCGTCCTGAGGGCTGCTCTCCTGCTGTCCGTCATCCATTGCCATGTCTGAGGCAGCCTCATCCAGAGGGCTGCTCTCCTGCTGTCTGTCACCTTTTTCCAGCATGAGCCAGCCTCATCTAGAGGGCTGCTCTCCTGCTGTCCGTCATCCATTGCCATGTCTGAGCCTGCCTCGTCCAGAGGGCTGCTCTCCTGCTGTCCATCATCTAGTTCCAGGTCTGAGCCAGCCTCGTCCAGAGGGCTGCTCTCCTGCTGTCCGTCGTCTAGTTCCAGGTCTGAGCCAGCCTCGTCCAGAGGGCTGCTCTCCTGCTGTCCGTCGTCTAGATCCAGGTCTGAGCCAGCCTCGTCCAGAGGGCTGCTCTCCTGCTGTCCGTCGTCTAGTTCCAGGTCTGAGCCAGCCTCGTCCAGAGGGCTGCTCTCCTGCTGTCCGTCGTCTAGTTCCAGGTCTGAGCCAGCCTCGTCCAGAGGGCTGCTCTCCTGCTGTCCGTCGTCTAGTTCCAGGTCTGAGCCAGCCTCGTCCAGAGGGCTGCTCTCCTGCTGTCTGTCATCCATTGCCATGTCTGAGCCTGCCTCGTCCAGAGGGCTGCTCTCCTGCTTTCTGTCATCCATTGCCATGTCTGAGCCAGCCTTGTCAAGTGGGCTGCTCTCCTGCTGTACGTTACCATCTTGTTTGGCAGCAGGGCAATCACTAGCCATCTCAATGCCGCCTTCAGCCATGGTAGCAGTGTCTGTATCTCTTGGCGTAGTCCTCCTCAGCTTCTTCCAGAACCTGAGAAGAGTGCCTTTCTTTTTTGGGCCCTGAACATTTTTTTGTTTAGGGCCCTGCACCTTTGTGCAACTTAAACCCATAATGAAATTATGCAAACGATATAGCTTAGATTCTCTTTCACCAGTGCTTCCTTTGAGAGAGTCTCTAAGAATGAAATGTGAAGGTGCAATTGCTTCTTATATAGAAAAATCTTCCTTCGATGACATCACTGACCAGTTCCGGAATTCTGTTCTGTTGACATCACAGAGGGCCCTCCATATAAGGCATTTGTCATTTCATTGTTTATACCAGTATAGGGTATGCTGATTGATTAAAAAAATAATATAAAATTATTATTTAAAAAAAAAATACCTGTGTGTTTAGAAAAATAATACCTGTGTGCGTGTGTGTGTTTTCCCTTATCCTACCAATACTATCCACATTATTACTTAAAAGCTTGTTTGACATCCTTTAATGCTGGTAGTTTTCAGTAACTTCAATTAAACATGAATTGTGTTAATATGATGAAACTAATATGGGGTCATTTTGACCCCAATATAATATAATTGAAATTATCACATGGTCATTTAAACTTCAACACTTTTAAGTATGTATTGACTTGAAAGTAGGGTGTCATGGAGGCTTAGCTGGTGGCCCTGTTGTCTGTCACCGATGGGTTTGGGGCTTTGAATCTCATCACTCCTTGGCAGGGGTGCCGTAATGGCAGGGGAAAGTTACAATGATTCCAAGGGCCCCTGAATGACAGGCGGCCTAAAAAATTGGGAGAATAGCTGGATTGGTCTGGACTGGGGGGCCCAATATGATATGCCTTCATGGGGCCCACAATCTCTAGCAATGCCCCTGCTGCTCGGTGTATGCATGAATGTTTTCCTGCAGACATTGTTTAGGCTAATTGGTGCATCTACAATTTCCCATAGTGTATGAGTGTGTGTGTATATGACCTGTGATGGACTAGCATCCTGCCCAGGATGTACCCCAGCCTTGTGCCCTGTGCTGCTTGGCACGAGCCCCAGGTGACTCTGCCCAGTACAAACAAACTGATGGTTGGGTGATTTTTCGGGTCTGGACGGCACAGAGGCTCAGGACACATAAGTTACATCACACCTTTGGGGGCTGGGAGTCAAAGATCACTTTTGCTCTGTGTGTGAGGTTTGCATGTTCTCCTAGTGTTATATGAATTTTCTCTGGATCCTCTGTTTTACTCCCAAGATTGAAAGAGGTGTACTTAGGTAAATTAGTGTCTCTAAATTGGCTTGTGTGTGTGGGCGTGTGTGCGCCCGGTAATGATCTTTGCGGTAATGATGCCGGTCCTTGTTTTTGCTGCTCCAAGCTCCCTCGCAGACAGAACATCATCTTACCGTAGGAACAGCAGTATCTCAAGTTGTTGACGGAGCACATGTGGAAATCTGTGGCTGCTGCATCTGTGTCTTCAAATTTAGTCCTTGATTCTGTGTGATACTTTAAATTAGGACCCTAGAAAACATTAATTGAACAAATAGTTCCATTTATTACAGTAGCATAAGTGGAAATTTGTGTTTTTAAAAGCACTAATCAAACCAGAAATAGCAAACAATGATGCGACATTATGAGGAATAAATTGACATACTCATAAAAAATTGGAATGATAAAAAAAAAAAACACCAGATAGAGTGACAAAAATCCTCTCATTCAAGGCAGTAGGATGAGGGATTTACACACACACACACACACACACACACATACATATTGTACTGCCATTGTTATGAGATAATCAATTTATTTATTTATTTATTTACTTTATTTTTTACATATTTTGCATATTCACTTGCCAGTGCTTTTAATGTTGATCAGTGTGTGTGTGTCGGTGTCTGTTTGGCTTTGCACAGATCACATTTGTTGATCAAAATGTCCCCAAAGTTTGGTAAAACTCGAAACTTACTTTTGGTTAAGGTTAGAGCTGGGTGGGGGTTATGTGTCCCGTCAATAGGATTAGAGTCTTTTTTCACCCATAGAAATGAATGGAAGGTCCCCATTTAGATAGGTACACCAATATGTGTGTGTGTGTGTCTGCGTGTTTGTGTGTGTGAGCAGGTATACCTTACCTTATCGGGACACAATGTCCCCACAACATGATGATTACCTGTTTTTTTCCCTTATGGGGACCAATTTCCTGGTCCCCATCAGGAAAAACTCAATTTAATAAAAATCTATGACTCCAATGAGAAAAAAAAAATTCAACAACTGTAGTATTTTGCTTGGTTACTTATTTAGCATTTTTCCCATAAAAATGAATGAGCAGTGCCCAAAAACATATGATTACATGACTGTGTGTGTGTGTGTGTGTGTGTGGGACTGCATAGCCTTGGAAAGCCAACCTACTCTCAGGAGAGTCTAAGCCCAACTTTTTCACAGAGTTACTGGTTTAAAATATTCAGAAAAATTGAGGAAGCAAAAACTTCCAAATGGTGAACAATGTGGGAAGCTGTGGGCAGCTAAAACTGTCTGCAGGGGTCCATATATCACAGGAATCATCGGCACGACTCTGGAGCTGTGACATTTTAAAATGAGACCGTTATAGTCCCCCTTTTCTTAAAAAGCATTACGGAAAATCAGATCAGTGAGATTTTAAACAAGAACCCAGTGTCAAAGCTGCGGGAAATCAAAAGCCAGGCCTATGGCCACCGCTGATTGTGAATAGGACTTGGCTTCAGTAGACTTTCAAATATTTCTGCGTTTTTGAAGTTTTTCAAAATTAGTGAAATAGTATTTTATAATATTCTTTTCACTATCAAGTGTGAAGAATACTTCAGTTTGATCCGAAACGGTGAGTACAGTCCAGCTTGAGAAGTAATTCTTTTAGAGAAGCAGATTAATATGGTCAATAATTTTTTGAATATTACTTAAATATACTACGCTTCACTAACTGTATATATTGTGCGTAATTAATATGCAAAATATGAATGGCATATGAAAGGTGTATTGGCTCACTGGATGGCTTCATACCTCCACTCTGCATGTTTGCAGTTTGCACACTCATTTGTGAGGGAGCCTAATTGGGAGAGTCTTCGGTTTAAGACAGGTCATAAACGGCTGCTTGTCTTGTACCCTCAGATTCATAATGGATGTGAAAACGTGCATTGATTTCTTGGAGGAAAGACGAGAGGAGAAACTGAGGGAGATGGTGGATTTTATATTGCATGAATTAGAAGATTTAGAAAATTCAGCTTCTGAGCTGGAAATGGAAATCAAGGGGTTTTTGAGTAAGTGTACAGAAGAGATTGTTGCCATGAGAGAGAAAGAGAAGAAAGACAAGGCAGAGGAAGGAAGTGTGAAAGAAAACGAGAACATGAATGGAAGGATGAGGAGCATGGAGCCTAGGCAAAGGAGAGAGGAGAAGAAGAGGTGTAAAATAGGAGAACAGACAGAGATGGAGAGTGAGGAGGTCCACTCAAAAAAGAGGAAGGGATCAATGGAATTCCCATTGATAGTGACTAGAGGAGGAAAAAATGATGAGGAAGGGGATCAGCATATTGAAGGATGTCGTATTTCTTTATGTGTCACACTAACAAGGACATTTTTATTTCTGCTTTTCAGAGCTCTTCACCCTGGAAGCCATATAAACATGGTGCCTGTGGTTTCTGACCCACCTCCTCAAAGCGACGGCCTCTCTCCTGAGCCCTTAAATGATTTTTGTTTTTTACTTGTATTTAAATATATACATAATAAAACTTGCACCTCTGTGTTCTATGCTTCCTTGCTCACAGCCTTAACACGCTCTAAATAATCCTAAACTATATTTCAATGTTTAATTGGATTCAGCATGAACAGCCTCTACCATCCAGGCGCAAACAAATATGTAAAACATAGTATAGTGTGAACTTCTCCAACTTTCTTGATAAGAAACATGGTTCTTGTGGGAGTAACGCAAGTTTGCTGGGAGTGGTTGACCTAGTGAATAAATATAATGCAACAGCAAATAAATCGATGTGTAATTTACCTACAAAACATTCACTTATGTGCAATCAAACCAAATTAGTCGTAATAATGAAAACAGGCACAGCACTGTAATGTTAACATTACAACACAGAATAAATGGCTTAACGTAACAGGACAATATTAAGATAGCAAAAATGTATACAATAATATATGATGAATAATAAGCCAGCGATTTACTGTATGCTTTTACTTACCCGAGAATACACCAAGATACTTTGCCCACACTTTCCCCTCTACAGTTCATACCACAATGTTTATTATATTTTAGAGTAAAAATAAACAAAATATTAACACAAGCCAGATGCCATCCAAATTTCATCAAATTTTATCAACAAAGTTTAAAAAAACATAACAAAAATGTTAAGTACCCAGACAGAGTGATGGAATGAAATGAATCTGCACGTGGTGAAAGGTCATGTGACTGTATCGCAATAATTATAATATCAGATTAAACAGACAATTATGCAATTATTATTAATCTGAATAACTTTTAGTTTTGCTGATTTCACCATGATATGTTGCTATTTAGTACGGTTAAATGGAGTTTTAAACCCCTCTAAGGTACGAAATGACCCCAAAGAGTGTTTTAGGGTACTGCTTACTACAAAGTGTGCAAGAGTGTGTTCCAAGAGTGAGCAGAGCACTGCATCATGAGTCAAAGATCTGTTCACACCACTGCCTTGTTCTGTTCACATGCAGCTTTTGTTGTAGCTGCCAAATATCTGCACTAGCCCACATTGAAGGATTTGGTAACAGGTGTGGCTTCCCAAGTTATTCTTACCTTGCACCCAATCCCTCACTGTACACTAAGTGGGTATATAAAAATAAACAGATGAGTCTGAAACTCTTGCAGAAAATAGCTGTTAAAGCATTCATCGGTTTGTGTTTGTATAGTAATGTAAAACCTGTTATTTTGACAATGTGCGGACCACTTTATCAGTCCCCACAAGGGGAAACTAAGTTTTATAAAAATCCATGACTGCAATCAAAAAACTTTTCCTGTAGAAATGACATGAAAGTCCACACAAAGATATGAATACAAATGTGTGTGTGTGTTTTTTATTTCAAATTTCATAAAATGGTGCCTTCCTTTGGCAGTATGTTTAAATAATCTGTCCCTTTTCAATAACTGAAGTTCATGCAAAATCCACTGAGAACCACACAGCCCTGTTTGAGCACCTGCCCTTTAGACCGTGTGTGTACCTCACTAGCAGAAGGACATGTAGAGAATGGCAACAAGTAGAAGCTTATGGCATAAAAAGCAAGAGTATATTGGTCGTCCAAGATTAAAGCCATCAGTGCTGCTCCTCAAGCAGTAATAACACTTTACATTAAAGGAGCCCCCCTCTCAACATTTCATTTGGACTATAGACAAATATATTTTAAGAGGTGCTTCTCATTGAATGAAGGTAAAGCTCAGTTTTCAGGGATTTTATTCACAGGCCACACTGAAGGAAGGTGACCCAGCTATATACACCCAGTATGCACTGGGCCACCTGCCTACTGTAGAGCCCTGTCCTTTTGTGCTCTTCCTTCCCGTGCTCAGATGACCTCCTGCCAGAGCAGAGCCCATCACAACCACAACACTTCACTCAGGTGTCCTACTCTGTGTCTGAACTCCAAGAAGCATGGGGACACTTGAGACGGAATGGAAGTCCATCTCACATACTGTAGGCTATTTACAGACACGGGTTCTCCTACCTGCTTGCTGAACCAAGCCAAAGCTAATGTTACCATCTTTTAATCAGCAGGAGTTTTCACCACAAGGGGCGCTAAAAGAACATAGAATGCTTGTGTGGTGCATTTGCTAGTGATTAACACTGCGAGCCATTCACTATTAGTAGAAGTCATAAAATTACGATTTTGCCATCATTTCTGTAATGCAATTCCCAGTAGGCACTTCTCCATAATCTGGACCCAGGATTCATTTTAAAAATGGAATTTAGAAAGCAGCACTTCACTTTGATGTAAATATAGCACTACGTGAATGCTGATTTAATAAACAAGGATGTTGATCAGAAGAGGAACAGAAGGGATAAATAAACTCACCTAGTACTTCAGTATCCCTGTCACTCACATGCAGTCCATTCAGCCAGGGATAATTCTCCTCTTCTATGTTCATTGTTGTCATAAGATCTCTTTCATTCTATCATCTGTATGATCGTGGAGGTCCTCTGTACATGTTTGTGTGCTTTGTTGAATTCCTATTTTTATACATAGTATTCTGTGAAGTGTTTCTCCTTTAATATTATGTACTTCATGTTTGGCATTGGACCACAAACAATTCTGGTATGTTGGTACATAATGGCAGTAAAGTTCTGATTCTGATTATCCTATGAACAGATGAAATATACACTGCTGGTTGTGGGATTACCCCAGGAACAATCAGAATACACATCACAGATCCTGGGATTAGAGATTATCCCATGTAGAGGTAGAATACATATAATGCTTACTGGGATTAGAGATTATCCCATGTAGAGGTAGAATACACATTAGATTAGATTAGATTAGATTAGAGATTACCCCATGAACAGGCAGAATATACATCACAGTACCTAGGTTTACAGATTATGAAAAGGCAGATATAGTGCTGATATATGGGAATCACCGCCAGTAGTGGGTAAAATTAGGACACGCAACAAGTGTACAGAAACAAGTCCTGATTTTCAGAAGCAAAGCGGGGCTCGTGAAGATGCATGACAGTCTGTCTCCTCCCTGTCTTTAATCACTTGAACACCCCTCCCCCACAAACCTGTTTGATGTATGGCTCATTAGAACATGTGACCAGGAGCAGATGGCCAAAGGGTGTCATAATGGGGGAAACGTGACCAAACAAACTGTTCCATATGGATGGTGTGACACGGAGCCATCACTAACATTTCAGCAAAGGCACCTGCTGACCTGTAACTGTTGACCTGTGAGGTTAGTTGACAATCGTCTCATTCAAAGTGGAAGTACATCTCTGCCAGGGTGATCAGGGGTATGGGAAGCCAGGGGACAGAAAGCAACCTGCCTGGGGGGGTGGAGTGGGATGCAGGTAGCATGGGCAGACACACAGAAATCTCACAGCGGCAAACATACAGCTTTCCTGCCCCATTGGAGCATGATGGATTTATTCATTAAAGTTATGCTGTCCGGATCAGTGACAGGAAATTAACAGAGGACAGCCCAGTGATACAGGCTTCTGAACACATAAACTAAATAAACAGTAGTAGAGTGAACCAAGACAGCATATGTGACATGTTTGTATTCACATCTTTGTGGGGACCCTCCATTCAACAGGAGGATTATGAACCAAGGCGGTGTCTTGGACTGTGACAGCACAGTAACAACTCAATGACACAGAATTCTGAACAGACAAACTTTATAAAAAGTAGGATATTCAACTAAGAGAATGAATCACTGTCTGAGACACTAACATCACAATGACATCACAGGCTTCAGATCACACATTAAATAAACATGGATATTCAAGAGAATGAATCACTGTCGGTGACAGCGACAGCACAGTAACATTAGAGGCTTCTGAACACAAGAACCAAATACAGCCTGGAACCTGCACAGTGGGGTGATTTGGGTTTCACTCCAGAAGGCAGATGCGTGCAGGGATGCTAATTCAAATGTTAGCCTGCTTGTCCTCAGCTCAGTGTCGTGCAGCAGGGCTCTGTGAAGGGACCTTATTCTCCAGAGTGGTTTTAAAGGGGACCGTGCTTCAGAAACTGTTCCCACCTGTCATTAAGGGACTGCAATCCTTACAGTCTCAAGCCAGATGCCTGGCAGTTTGTTGGAATTTTTATATTATTTTAATATCAGTTTGTACCTGGGAAGTAATTTGTAAGAAATTTAAAACCAAATAATCAGAATGTCAAACAAATAAAGAAAAGTAGCTAACAAGCTGTTGCTGCTGTTAAACACTCTAGAGATAGACTTATAGATACAGGCTGGGAGATACACTTAGACCGACAGACACAGGTTGAGAGATGCACTTGATTGATGGATTCTGGCTGGGAGATACACTTAGACCGACAGACACAGGTTGAGAGATGCACTTGATTGATGGATTCTGGCTGGGAGATACACTTAGACTGACAGACACAGGTTGAGAGATGCACTTGATTGATGGATTCTGGCTGGGAGATACACTTAGACTGACAGACACAGGTTGAGAGATGCACTTGATTGATGGATTCTGGCTGGGAGATACACTTAGACTGACAGACACAGGTTGAGAGATGCACTTGATTGATGGACTCTGGCTGGGAGATACACTTAGACTGACAGAAAACAGGTTGAGAGATGCACTTGATTGAAGGATTCTGGCTGGGAGATACACTTAGAGTGACAGACACAGGTTGAGAGATGCACTTGATTGATGGATTCTGGCTGGGAGATACACTTAGAGTGACAGACACAGGTTGAGAGATGCACTTAAATTAACAGTGACACAGAGATATTGAGGGGATCCACTCTTCAAACAGGATCTCTGTGCTCCAGTTGGGATCTATGGCCTCCAAGCACTCCGCTCTTACTGCAGCTCAGCCAGGCTGGGCTGGGCCCGGCGAGGGTGGCGGGGGCCACTCGCACTCGGCCTTCTGTATGAGGGAGATCTGAGTGATGTGGGGCCTCTGACAGCCGTTCTCTGTGTCCTGCTGTCCTGCCCGCCGGCAGCGTGTGTGACGGTAAAAGACCTGTTACAGCTAGTATGCATGGAGTGGGTCCTTGCTGAACCACAGGCAGGCCAGGCCTCGTTCCACATCAGTGTTGTGTGCAGACCTCCCTGTGAGCAAAAACAAATGGCTAATTTAACATGCGCTCTGACAGGCTCCTGAGGGCCAGTGGGCCCAGGGTTTGCTTGTCCTCCTCACAAGCTGGAACAGCCGGGAGCCCGATCTGGATGGGCCCACTGCCAGGCCTACAAGAGCCGGCACGCTCAGCCACAGGTGTGCGCCGTGGCACTAGCTACCTAACGGACCCAAACCTTCATCTATCAGCACCAAACTGAGGGCATCGGTGACCCAAAACACATCAGAACCATATATTCTGGGGAAGTCGGTATGCGAGGAAACGTACTGGACCAGTGAACACTCATCATCTCATCAGAGATCGATCAACCATGCTCTTCATGTGACACTATCATCAGTACATGTGGCAAAAAAATCCCAGGTGCCATTGTGGGTGTGGGCACTGCCCCCTGGTGTTCAGTGAGTGTGGGCTCGACATACCGACAGGCATGTTTGAGAGTCTGCCTAAATGAATTAATTTCCTCCTTTTTCAACAAAATCAACTCAATTAATTTGCTTAAGGAGCAAAACAGTTTTGAAAGGGTTCGATAATTTTACCTGGATAATGAAATATTTACCTGGATAATGAGAGAACAGCCAGGGAGGAACTCTGGTTGTCTACGATACATCTGTCCACATGGACGTAGATCCTAGCCAGATCACAGACTCCCTCTACAGCACTCAGCCAGGGGACCGCTCTTCCAGGGAATGCTGAGAACATGAGACCCAAGAGGCGTGTTTTGGACAGAACAGGAGCAGTCAGTCACTGGGTATAATCAGTGAGATTGATGTGCACACCCACCAGGGATATGCACACAGCACTGTGTGTTCCTGTGGAGGGCTGTCATTTCGGGCTCTGCTATTGTGAGTTCCTGTGTGGAAGAAGAGAAGCCTTCCAAAGCAACACAGCACGGCTCTGTGAGTCACTGAAGGCAGTGTTACCCAAGCACACTGCAGCTCAGCGGCTCCACACGTGTCTCCAGCCCAGAGCATGCTGGGACTGCATGCAGACGACTCATGCATAGAATCAGCCCTCAATTTCTGGCACAGGGGCTCCATTACCATCACGCCTTAGGGTGTTCTGGGAGAGTGAAACACAGGGTCGACAGGGTCAAACAATGCATCGCCAGTGCTGGACCCAACACCATATTCAGTGTTGCTGGCGTGCCACAGGTTTCTGCTGGACCAGCAGTCTCCGCATGAGCAGCTCTCCATCCCAGCAGCATGGTGGGAAAACCGGCTGTGAGTGGCACCTTCACTCTGTACACAAACAAAGGCACAGACACTCACAGTCTATGGCTCACAGCAGATTTTTGGAGCCCTCTGGCATCCATTCCTGGGAAAGACAACATTCCATTTGCTGGGCTGCTTGGCCCGTCAGTGTTTTGATGAGCTCTCAGAGACTCGGCACTGAGGCTCGAAGTCCTGGTGCCTTTGTCTGAAGTTGCAATAGCGGCACCTTCACCAGCATTCACCAATGCTTCCCCGCACTTCCCCATGCATCCTGCTTTGGGACAGGTGGGGGGAGTCAGGGCGTGAGCGGTGTTTAGCACTGCTCTTAGTCCATCATCCAACGAGGTCAAGCTTCTTTCATTCACTTGGCAAAGGTGATTTACTGTCTGGCACTTTCTATAAATGTTAAGCTGACAGGCTGGAAGATTGAAACTAGACCCCTTTAGCACCATCCTCCCATTTTTATTTATTATTTTTCAGATTAAAAATGTATTTATTTGTTCTGACAGAAGTTTTATAAAGTTTCAGCTGGCTATTATGTATATGAATTTCCTGATCTAAATGACTGGTTTGAAAAACCTTCAGGGTAGATCTTAAATGTCTCCTATTCCTATTTTAATCCCTGCTAATCAGTATTGTTTGTATCCAAGCCATGCAACAACAGATAGCAAAACTAAGATCTTTCCTCTTCTATAGCAACACAATAACTTATGTACGTCCCTCCTCAGCGTTCGTCCTACCAGCTGGGATTCCACCAATCAGGCCTCAAGTTTAGTGAGACATCATGGAGATCAGTTCTCAACTGAGGGCAACTCTGGTGGTGAAAAGGTAGGACCACATAGTACTCCCTGGGGGGCATCTGGGGTCAAACGGTCAGGAGAAACACGCACAACGGATTCTGCCTGCGGCTGTCAACTTCAGCCTGAGCAGTGCCTATGGGTGTCAACTGGACCAGAGATGGATTAGGTCTGTCCAGAGATGCAGGGGCTCCGTAGCTCAGGCAAAATTGGTTTAGATCTGTCATTGACCTGCTGACAGAGGTGCATACTGGGAAGGCCACATATGAATCCATTCTGAGGGTGTGCTTGTCTTTTATACTTCCTGTTAGTGGTCAGACAGCAGATGAAATTGCAGAATGTGGTCTGCAGTCTGTTGAACAGTTCAGGTTAACGGAATATTGATCCAGAGCATGGATCCCAATGGAAGCTGACTCCCAGCACAGCAGAGGCATTAAATATAAGGAAAGGAATGAATATTGCTGAATGACAGTTATGAAGAAAAGTGGGCCTAGTGGAGTATAACATATACCTAGCCAGCTCTCACCAAGGCATAATGACTCGGTTCATTCACATTGAAAGGTATGACATGAAGCACTTCAGCGATTTCTACAGACACCGGGAAAACATTAAAAGAATTCACAGACATCTGAAAGCACCAAATATACCTATAGCCACTGGTATTAATGTCAGTTTTTCTATGATATATGGGTTAAACGGAGGGTTTTAAAAAGTGGCGTACTGCAGAGTAGACTTTGGTACAATCCAGAGGGATGGTCTCCTTTGTACTGAAGCCATTTAAAACTAATGTCTACTTAGGAGACATTACTCTATAAAGAGCAAGTTGAGGGAGGCGTAAAGACAATTTCTCCACAGGTATTAATAAAGTATCAGTTATTCTAATTATTTAAAATGACTTTACCTTAAGAAGCTTACTAACAGAACAGTGTTCTTTATTTTTTAAATCATTTTCCCACTTTTTGCTGCTGTTCTCTTTCAAGACGAAGGGAATAATGATAAACTGAGGTAAGCCTTCAGTAGCATTTACAGTAGTGTGGTGTCTAGCTAGCAGCATTTACCTGGTCACACTGTAATGGTGTCACGTCGAGGGCAAGGACAGAGGCGAAGACAGGGATGGAGGAAAACCAAAAGGGGCTTTATTAAAGAAAACTACACTACAGGAAGGGCGAAGGAAACAGACCACAAGGGGTCCAAACAGGGTAGGGAGGATCAGGCAAGAACACTAGACACAGGACACACTGGGGAGCACATGCAGGCAGCAACATCAATGACTGGACTGAGGATCGCAGGACTGAAGGACACTTTTTACAGGGCATGTGAGGGAGCAGATGGGACAGCGGGGAAGACAGCAGGCTATACGTACACTAAGATGGGAGACACAGTGGAAGAGGGCAGGGCAAGACACCAGATGGGCACTGCTGCGGGACAAGGGCGCAGAGACCGAACACCATTAGGGGACGAGACAGACCAGGGTAGGCAGGGGCAACACCAGCACAGGGCACTCTGGGGGCAAGACGGGACACCACTAGGAGAACTTATATATTGTCTTATTGTTATTGTCTTATTGTTTTTAAGTTTAACACAAATATTTTCTCTTACCATTTAAATATAAACAACCATATTTAGAATAATGGCCACAGCATCTACAGTTTAAACAACTAATTATAAATATATTTCAATTGTGCCGCAAAATTTGCATGTACTATATCAGTGTCACGATCCGCTCCGTCCGATCCCGATGTGTGCCACGCCCCCTCATTACCTTGTGTTCATTCCTGTTTGTGATCATCTGTGTCCTGTTTCATTTGATTAGTCCTGTGTATATTAGACCGCGTCTCCCCATGTATGCCAGATTCGGCATTGTATTGTCCGTGGATGTCTCTGCGTGCTTGTCATTTGCCAATTAAACCCCGTTACCTGACTTCCTGGCTGCTGTCGCCTGCTTCCCGGCTCGCCTCCGTTGCCGAACGTGACAATCAGAACATAAAAATAAATATAGAATTAAGTATGCTAACAAAACATAATCTGAAGAAATAGCAAGAAACATACGAAGAGATGCTGCTCACCTCTGCGCCATCTCTCTGTCAGAAAGTTTTTGTTCAACCTGCAATTATTTTGTTAGAACTATTGAAACCACCGAGATTTTTAATTGGTCGAAAAGTATGAAGATATGTATTGTCATTATTTTCAACGAATGAAAACAAAGAATTTATTGTCAGGGAGGGACGAATTTGTAGCTGGTCCAATCAGGAGTAGTATCTTTAGTTTGTGCATACTGTAGCTGGGCGTGATTGGATATCTAGCCGCCTTTCAAGCCCCCGAATCATGTATCTACTTGTCAATAGGAAACCACGCAGCTCTGTCTATAATGTCTGTCTTTAATTTTTTTTATGACATTATGTTTTTGCTAGGCAGCATTACGGTAATGCGTAATACCGCTGTATTGGGGGTGTACCACCGCTGTATTTCCATAGCTTGTTGACGCAATTAGCATTTTAGCGACGTTGGTAGGGCGACGTCAACTCTCAGCGAATTTCATAGGCAACATCTACAATTCAGGAACTAGTAGGTCTTCAGATAGCTGTTCACGCTTTTGAGAAAGAAGACTATAGTTCTTGTTATTCAAATTCTGTATCCTGGTATTTTTAATTTCGAAGATATGTAATATACAAGTTTTTTGATAGACTAAATTTTGGTTTGATTTCTATTTTATTTTATGTTAAATAACGTTCATATAAAATCATTTTAGAATTAGTGCAGTGTTTCGTTTAAAATTAGTGCAGTGTCCTTAAAAACTGCATGTTCAAACCTAACGCCATGCCATAACTGCTTTGCAGATATTTCATTCAGGAATCTATAGAGGATATACGTAAGCCAGTCTGTGTATGTTTGTGTCTATGTGTGTTTGGGTGGGTGGTCATGTATATATTATGTTGTGGGGACCAAATGTCCCCACAGTGTTATAAAAACATGTTATTTTGACTTTGTAGGGACATGTTTTTGGTCCCCAAAAGAAAAAACTGACTCAGTTTTATAAAATTCTGTTAATGCAATCAAAGGAATAATAATTCCAAAAGTCTTGTATTTTGTTTGGTTACTTACTGTTACTTCTTGCTTACTACTGCAGGGATTTTGGATTAAGGTTGCCATAATTAGGATTGGGGTTATGCCCATACAAATGAATGGAGAATCCCCACAAAGACTCAGATACCTAATCTGTGTGTGTGTGTGCGCGCACACGTGTGTGTGTGTCTGTTTGTGTGTGTGGATTAGGTTTATATTACATGGTGGGGACCAAATGTCCCCCGCAATGTGATAAAAACCTGTTATTTTGATGCTTTGGGGGTGTTTTTCAGGTCCCCACAAAGATCTGTCAATACTAATAAAAAACTAAAGATGCCAGAAGTCTTGTATTTGGTTTGGTTACTTATGGTTAACGTTAGGGCTGGGTAGGGGTTAAGGTTGTCATGTTGGATTACAGTTTTCCTCATAGAAATGAATGGAGAGTCCCCACGAAGATATAATTATAACCCTATGTGTGTGTGTGTGTGTGTGTGTGTGTTGTGTGTGTGGTATCAGATCAGTTCCTGAGAGTTCAGTAGTCTGACGCCATGTTTCTGAGTCTGGGTGTGAAGGCCTGAATGCTTTTCCAGATGCTAGGAGGGTGAAAAGATAATGTGAGGGGTGGGTGGGGTCATCCACAATGTTGGTGGCTTTGCGGATGGAATGTGTGATGTGAATGTGCATGATGGATGGGAGAGAGACTCTAATGATCTTCTCAGCTATCCTCACTATCTGCTGGTCTTGTGATCTGAGGCTTGGAAAAACATGTTGTGCTGCTCAACCTTAGCACAATGATATGGGTGAATCATGGACGCAATAGAATTTGGGGATGATTAGTCCATACAGGGACAGAATCATTCCATACCTCAATCACCTCGTACGTATGTCTGCTAGGTGGAGTTGGAGTTGCTCCTAACTGTGCACAGTGGAGTTGAACAATCACAACTTCCCAGAATTTTACAGTAACAGGAGGACAGTGAACAACTCTTATTAATTCTATGCTGTGTGGACGATGTAATCGCCCACGAGTTTGCCTTAATACACAGGACATTCAAGCCATTGCAGAATACAAACCACAAATGCAGCTCCCTCCACCAGCAACGCCAATGTAGAAACTGCCACAAAATCCATGCCACCTGATAACCAGCCCCTTATATTTTCACTACCGTCGTGGGGACCGTACTACAAAGAGTCAACGCAAGGTAAGCTGCAAAGTGCAAACAAATTTACAACTCACCATACATAGTGCACTACGTTTACTTTGTTTGTACTATGTGTACAGTCTTTGCACCTTGTCTGTTTGGCACTATATGTCGGTCATTCCTGTTATTCAGTGACTTTTCTGTCCTCATGGTTTACTTATATTTTCTCTAACATGAGTCACATATTTAAAACAAATATATATTTAGGTCTTCGTTATCACGTAAACAGAGACAATACGTATTAAAACTTTTATTGATATATGTATTAAGGCTGCCGTGATTAGTGGGCGTAGTCGATGACATGTTCTTCATGAATATCACTACGCAATTATTGGAGTAGTTATTCTCTAAAGCCCTGCAGTGACATGTAGTTTGTTGTTGTCAAAATGGGAGGGGCCAATACAAAGCACGGGTCTTAGGGAATTCTGATTAAATATACAGGCTTATTAATCCTGTTAATATAATTAGCATATGACCACTATTACTGTAAATAAATTCACAAACCGCAAAACTAACACCAATTGTCTGTCTACCTGCAAGGATCTGTCTGCAGACTGAAAAACTGGGGAATGAAGTGTAAACCGACCAATCAAACCACAATGGACTCGTTGGGGGAGGGATTAGACAGAGGGTGAATAGAGATGTGCATCATGAGAAAACAATATGTTCTTTTCGAACACTGAAGCATGCATACTCTATTCTAGTAGATCATAAATATAATATTATAAACTGAAAGTGAGCAAAATAATGCCCTTTAAGCAACAGTAGGCTGCTGTCCATGGTGCTGAAAACCTGGATTGTCAAATTTTACATTCAATTTTTTCACCTACTTTAACTGTAACCCTCTTATTTTGTTGGCAGTGATGCTCTGTGAAGTCTACAGAGGTGGGTATAGAAAGGATTAAAGTGGGTAATATGTGATTTAGATTAACTATTTTAAACCTGCATTGTAAAATAAAATGTGAACAGATGAAACACCAATACATTCAATCAATTAGTCCTTGTCTGAAATGGTCAAATTTTCCTTTTAAACAAGAGATCTTTTTTTTTCAGAACAGTCTGGGTGCATCTTCTGTCCTACCAGACCGGGGTCGTGGTAAGAGCACTTCTTCTTAAGAAGTGGTTCTCAGTGGTTGGCTCACCATCTCCTTCGACAAGGAGAGAATTCAAATCATGTGGTTCTTCTGGATCTTCAAAAAAACCCAATCAAGACTCCAACTTAGCAACACCTGCAGTTTGTTGTTGCAAATAATAAAGTATTTGAGTGACTAGAGGGGATACCTGACTACCTAAGAGAGAAGCGGATTTATCCAGGACTGGGTCATGGACAACTTTGGCATCTGTTCCTGTAATGAGCTCATAATCATGGAGTTTAAGGATATGGCTAGATAGGTCCAGGAAGAATGAGCTTTGTGGGGGTGGGGGCATAAGCAGCAGCCAAACAGATCTTACTTCCCCCAACTCAGACAGGATACAGCAGAACCTGTGGTGAGCATCAGCCCCAGAATCGAGAGTGAAAATTTGAGGGGCAGGTTGGACATTTAATTAAACAACAGCAACAATGTAACAGTCATGCAATTTTGTGATTAATAACTGGGGTGGAGACAGCAACTCCTGGATGGGCAAACAAAGCAATCAGAGCTGCTACAGGGAAGCACATTGCACAGCAGCCATACCGATCATGGTGACCTGCAGGAATTGGCCGGCGAACTCGGTGCAGTTCAATGGCGTTAAATAGGGAGAGTTCCAAGATACTGGAAGTCATCCATGGTAATATTCACATCCTCAGGAGTATCATATAAAACTTGTGTAAGCCTCAACTCCTTCAATGCCCTGATCGGGGCATTCATCGCTTTCCTATCTGCAGCTGTTTTAGCACTAAAATATTGGTAAAAAAAGAGATTCTCCTACAAAAAGTCAGAAAAGTCAAAGTGCATGATAATAGGAGGGGGACGTGAAGAGTTTTCTGACGGCCGTACAGCCTATGAGCACAGCGAATGGCTGACTGAAAGGCAGAGAGCTGAGGGAAAGTAGGGGCCTGAGTTACTGTATCACACCCAGCCAGGGCGTTGAGGGTGTCCGGCTTGGTGACCTCAGGATTAGGTCTCTGCCTTTTGCAGATGATGAGGTCCTGTTGGCCTCATCGGACCGTGACCTTCAGCTCTCGCTGCGACAGTTCGCAGCCAAGTGTGAAGCGGTTGGGATGAGAATCAGCACCTCCAAATCCGAGACCATGGTCCTCAGCCGGAAAAGGGTAGAATGCTCTCTCTGGGTCGGGGATGGGGTCCTTCCCCAAGTGGAGGAGTTTAAGTATCTCGGGGTCTTGTTCACGAGTGGGGGGACGATGGAGCGGGAGATCTACAGGCGGATCGGTGCGGTGTCCACAGTGATGCGGGCGCTGCATCGGTCTGTCAAGGTAAAGAAGGAGCTGAGCCAAAAGGCGAAGCTCTCGATTTACCAGTCGATCTACGTTCCTACCCTCACCTATGGTCACGAGCTGTGGGTAGTGACCGAAAGAACGAGATCGCGAGTGCAAGCGGCCAAAATGAGTTTCCTCCGCAGGGTGGCTGAGCTCTCCCTTAGAGATAGGGTGAGGAGCTCGGTCATTCGGGAGAGACTCAGAGTAGAGTCGCTACTCCTCCGCATCGAGAGGAGCCATCTGGTCAGGATGCCTCCTGGACGCCTCCCTGGAGGTGTTCCGGGCATGTCCCACTGGGAGGAGGCCCCGGGGAAGACCCAGGACATGCTGGAGGGACTATGTCTCTCGGCTGGCCTGGGAACGCCTCGGGATTCCCCCAGAGGATCTGGATGAAGTGGCCGGGGAGAGGGAAGTCTGGGTTTCCCTGCTGAGACTGCTGCCCCCGCGACCCGACCTCGGATAAGCGGATGGATATTCTTGTACTGTCCACTTTCTCCCGTGACAATGCAAATTTCCCACTTGTGGGACTAATAAAGGAGTATCTTATCTTATCTTATCTTATCTTATCATCTTAATTAGGGAATCTCCAGTGTGTGACTGCCCTCTAGTGGATAAACAAAATTCAACTACATAAGTCAATATTATAGTGTTTTCCAATCATTTTCACACTTGTCTCAATACCATGTCCACTTTTTCAAAACACTTCACACTGTGAACTTTACAAACATGCACCTGAGCATATCAGTTAACTTTCGGTGCAATATGCACTAAAACCACCAGAACACTTCACACTTCACCCAAAAGTGACACACGCTGCCAAACCTATAGCACACGCACTCTCTCACAAGATGACTTTGTCACACAAAGAACAATGCATGAAAAAACACAAACAACTTGAAGCGCTGCAAAATGCATATATATGATGTGTTGTTGTATCCTATATTTTCACACGTTTATTGCAAAGTAAAAGAAAAACGTATGCCATTTCTTACAGTAAACATTGTAATACAAACAAATAATACAGTAAATAAATTCAGCTGCGCAATACACTGGAAAAGAAAAATACATTACAGCCACCTACTGAAAGTACATTACATTCAATACAGAAAAAAACAAAACAAACATAGCCAAATAGCAAAGTTTGACTGTATACAGTTAAGTATACTGTTGTCCTGGACTAATCCATTTGGTCCCTTGCATTTGGCCATAAATTTTCATCGACATCACACTGAATATTTTCTCTTGCAATACACCAAGGAAAAAATCTCTTTGAGTGTCTTATCCAGCTCTGGATGTCCTCCACATGGATGTCCACACACCCAGCAGCCATTGCATCTAAAAGCGACATCTGATCATGTGGGCGATGGTCATATACCTTCCATCCCCATGCAGAAAAAAATCCTTCAGTCGGGTTGAGGAATGGAGAGTATGGTGGCAAGAATAATGACATCATCCAGGGATGGGCTATAAACCACTCTGTGACTTGGCGGGAATGATGAAAGGCCACATTGTCCCACACAATCACAGATACCAGTAAATTCTTCCTCTCCCTCCTGTGGGAGGTAAATGCTAAATCCTACAGTAGTGGGTTACAGTAAAGACAAACGTGCATCGATGCATCAGTTTTTTCCTGGAGACTTCCCTCAAATCACACCACTACAGTAATATATACACCAATCAAATGCCTTCAGTCAGAATGCTCTACATAGTGTATAGTACCTGTTGCTTTGCCTGAAAATCCTGACAATTGATGCCTCTGTGGATCTAGGCAGGTGGAGTGGAACTCTTAGACCCACTTTCCTCAGGGACAGACCATGATTTCCAACATGGTCAAATACTGTGGCTCTGATTTCATCAGTAGCCAAGATTCTTCCTCTTCCTCTCCGTTTGTGTCTTCTTGCTCTTCCTCTGCCTCTTACTGCATCCATTTTTCACTAGCTAAAGAAAAATGGCAATGGAAAATGCCAATCCAAAGATTTGCACATATGGCAAATTGGCACTAACCTCACAAATTACTAGATAGGTGCTTAGCTGAAATTATAGGCAGGTATGTGTTTTCATTCAGCTTTCCAGCTTCAAGCATTGTAAAGTGCTGTAGTTGTACAAAGTTTTGCTGGTGGCAAACACTGACTGAGAGAAGTATTCATGAAATTTGGGGGAAGTGGTGATTGAATGCATATTGTGTCAAAGCAATGCAAAAGCATACATAGTTTAGCTCACATAGTCCAATTTTATGGTGCATGTGTTAAGTGGACAAGGTAAAAAGTGGACATGGTATTGAGACACGCGTCAAAATGATTGGAAAAAAGTGTAATACATTTAACCCCCGTATGTTTTATGGCTTCACTGTGAGGCTTGACTTATTTCCCTCCTCAATGATCAGTTTAACCCTCAATGGTTCCTTGGGGTGCGTTCTGCACCCCCTGCCCATTTCTATGGCTACTACCATGTTGTTATTAAAATTACAGCAGTTATCCTCTAGGACATTGTAAGTGCACCAGTTTTACATACGGTCATGCAGAAAATGATAGAAAAAGTGTTGACGTCAATTATCGCTGGCATACTTTCTTCGGGGGTGCAAAATGCACCCCAAAAAAAACTTAATTTATGACAGATGTCTGTGGAGATTCTCAGTTATCCAGGTCATGGTTATCCTAAAAAAGGGTTATGCAATAGCAACTGGACTTAGTTTTTCATAGAAGACGTGTTGCACTCCATCCAGAGTGCTTTCTCAATTCTGACTGACTGGTTGGCATAGCAGGTTGATGAACCCTGTAGAATCCTCAAGTCTTTAGCACTAGATGGTCACCTGTGGGTTGTTGTTGTTCCCCCTGGCTTTCATGTGTTTCACTGATACCACCTGAGGCTGAGCGTGAACGACTGTGGAAGCGTTGGGCAAAGTTGAAAGAACTGCATTGTAGGTAGGTGATAGACGTCTTAGGCCACCTCCTCTGTTCAACGACGGTCGTTCATTTGAAGCAGTTGTCCTCCCGGTCCACCTACAATGCAGTTCTTTCAACTTTGCCAAGACGCTTCCAAAGTCGTTCACGCTCGGCCTCAGGTGGTATCAGTGAAACACATGAAAGCCAGGAGGAACGACAAAAACCCACAGGTGACCATCTAGTGCTAACAACTTGAGGATTCCACAGGGTTCATCAACCTGCTATGCCAGTCAGTCAGAATTGAGAAAGCACTCTGGATGGAGTGCAAAACGTCTTCTATGAAAAACAAAGTCCAGTTGCTATTACATAACCCTTTTTAGGGTTAATTTATGACATTGATATGATCGACAAATTCAGTTAATTAGTGATAATTGCTACTATAATTTTTTATGTTATTATATTCTAGAACATTTTCGGATATTAAAAAAAGTCAGCCATTTTGTTTTGTTTACATTTCAACTGTTAGAAAAGATATAACACCATGGCTAGGTATTCCACAGCTGAAGCTCTTCGACACATTCTGCAAGAGGATACAGTCGGAATGTGCATTATATGACCAGTCCCCTCTGCTGCCCCCCCCCCCCCCCCAACGCCCGCAACCCCTTTAACTGCACTATCTCACTGCGTAAGCTGTGCAAGCATCATGCAGTTAACTAATAAATGTATCTTAACTTTAGTTAATTGAATTTGAGCTTGGTACCATTGAATTATATATGCCAATGGATAGGGGTGCAACTTGAACCCCAAGGACCTGGAACGTAACTTTCTGACAAGGACCCATTGAGGGTTAATATAACTGGTGAAGCTGTAAATTAGTTTAGTCATGACTTCAGAAGTTACCCTGACAAGGGATTCTGTACAATCAGAGATGGAGCTGCTGGTTGGGCTGGTCATCGCCTGCTTTTTCTGACTGATGTAGGTCTGAATGTAAAGTTTCAAACTGCTTAATATGTATTAATCTGTTTTATAATGTTCACACAAAAACAGCTTTTAATGTGTGTTGCACCTTACATCTCCTACTGTACAATGTGCTTCTGCATTTGATTCCTCCTTGACTGGGGGGTAAAGAGAAATAACTAGCAAGAAAGACAGAGAGAAACTTTTCGGAGGTGCTATTGTACAAAGTTGAACTGATTGTCCAAAGACTTCTTGCTGTCAAATTTAAATGTGATTTTTGTGTCTCTTTCAGTAAATTATCTTGAAATACATTGATATCTGAAGTTAACTGAGGCCCTTGCTATTCATTGTGTCCGACTCTCCAATCCTTACCTCTCCCTACAAACCTAGACACTGGTCCACTGTAATCTACCTGCATGATCGGGTCGCTCCTGTTGGTAGCAGGTTACATGTCAGACCACTGTAGATGCAGCAGTATGCATTGCAGCCTCTTATGTGCACGCAATGAAGGTACACTGGTGAAGCTTCTCCATGCCATACAGAATAGGGAAGCACTGGAGGCAGTGTGTGGCTCAGTGGGTTAAGCCTCTGTGGCTGTGATTGGAAAGTCACTGGTTCAAGCCCAACCTCAGCATGTCTGTGGCTGCTTTAAATGAGGCCCTTAACCCCCAGCTTCCTGGGCACTGCCATGGGTGGCTGCCCTTCACAGCCAGGTTCCCCTTTGCCTAAGGAGAGCAGTTTGGGGGAAGGATAAAGAGAATCTTTCCACAGGCATCAATGAAGTATCTATTGTTAGAGGCTCCTTTTCTATCTGAGCATATCCTTGCTCAGTTTGCATGAGTGCTCTGCTCCCAAAAGCCACTGGTTTCCTGCATTGTATCACAGCTGCACCCAAACTGGTGTCTGAAGCATCACACTGGAGAATCAAGTCTTCCTTGGGATCATAATATTTCAGTACCGGTGCATTCACAATGGACTCTCTGATTTTGGAGAATGCAGCATCCTGAATGTCTGTCCACTCCCACAAACTGCCTTCATGGGTCAATTGTCGCAGAGGCTCACACTGGTCTGAACGGTGGCTGCAAAACTTGGCTAAGAAATTTACCATTTTTAG
This sequence comes from Paramormyrops kingsleyae, assembly GCF_048594095.1. Taxonomy (NCBI): domain Eukaryota; kingdom Metazoa; phylum Chordata; class Actinopteri; order Osteoglossiformes; family Mormyridae; genus Paramormyrops; species Paramormyrops kingsleyae. The sequence continues at coordinate 104,209 of NW_027326039.1, forward strand.
GAGTCTTTGCCCCCCTGCTTTGGGCATCTGCTGGATTGCTTTGCCTTTTTCTGGATCAATTTGAAGTCCATCCACTGTCAGTAAATA